>NC_142013.1:44890526-45042144 GCF_049901735.1 Notechis scutatus
ATTTACTTTACTTAATAGTTATAAATTGCTAGTTAGAAAAGCTGCTTAGAAGATGCCATGGCTGTTGAAAATAAATATAACAAAATCATAACCTGAAAATTCATGAGGTAGAGTACTTGTTCCCTATAGGATTTTTTTAACCTGGATAATTGCACAATAGCCCTAGAAATTCAGTTTTGTAAAACCTTATTAAGTATTTCACTTATAGAAAGAACAAGAAAGGAAGGCATAGGGAGGAAGAGGAAGAACACTGATTTAATAGGAAGATTGTCCAAAACTGCACTAGCCATATGCAGTTTTTCTTATTTGGAGCAACTACTACACACAGACTTAGTAACTATGCATTTAAATTGGAATAAATATTTCAGAAATTGTGTCAGCTTCTGTTCATTAAGGGATTTATTAATCCAGAGTACCTAAAGACATAAGACATAATAATTTATTTGTCATTACACTCGCAAGTGGGTGCAACGAAATGAGGTGCTCTTCCACAAAGTAAAAACTGGACAAACACCACTAAAAAGAAAAAAATTAAACTAAACACAACCAACCATACAATCATCTCTATGCAATTTAAAAATGTAAATACCCCATTACTCTCAGCCATTTAATTCCACAAAAATCTTATGACCCTGCATTCAAACTCAAAACTGCACTTGGATAAAAACTGTTCTTAAATCTGGTCGTCCTTGTTCTTAGTACCCTCAATCTCCTTCTCGATGGTAATAGTTCAAAGAGCTGATGTCCCGGATGAGAGGAGTCATTCAATATATTAAGTATCTTCCTCTTACGTCTATTCCTATACAGTTCTTCCAAAGAGGGGAGTGAGCAGCCAATGATGTTTTGGGCCGTCTTGATCACCCTCTGAATTGCCTTTTTCTCTGCCACTGTGCAGCTCGAGAACCATACACAGAGACAGTAGGATAATATACTCTCAATTGAACTCCGATAGAAGGTAGTCAGTAGACTCTCAGCCAGTTGTTGTTTCCTAAGAATCCTTAGTAAATACAACCGTTGTTGTGCCTTCTTAATTAAAGCAGCGGTGTTTGCACTCCAGGTCAGGTTATTTGTAATGATGGTCCCGAGAAACTTACATTCAACCACCTGTTCCACACGAACTCCCTCTATATACAGTGGCTGAATGTCTACTCTTTTTTTCCTATAGTCCACTATAACCTCCTTGGTCTTCTTAATATTAAATAGAAGATTATTATTTTTGCACCAGCGGGATAGCTGTAATACCTCATCCCGATATGCATACTCATCATCCCCAGAAATTCTACATGTGATTCTAAACTTCTACATGTGATGTGTAATCAATAAATAATTAAGCAGTTCTCATTTAACTATTACTCTCTTGATTTCAGAAAGGTAAATATGTTGTTACAACATATACTCACCCGTAAAGGTTTAATTTGCAAAGTTCCTTGATCTTGTATAGATGTCCTTTGATCTCTGCCAAGAAAAGTAAATCCTTCTTTTAGCCAGCTGATAACAGGCATTGGGTCACCAGTAGCTTTGCACTTCAGTAAAGCTGTTCCATCTACTGCCAATGTCTGGTTTACAGGTCCCTGGAGAATGATGGGTGGAGGCCTATCTGTTAAAACTGAATTTAAATATATATATGTGCATATATTAGTAGATATCCTGTGATATTCAGACTCAGATGCCACTATTTTGAAAAACATTTTCTAGAAAATCATATGGTTGTTGCTAAGAGTGAATTTCTTGTAGTACTTAAGGCATGGACTAGAAACTGGAAGTCTGTGCACTCTAATACCACCTTAGGCACAAGGTCAGTTGAGTGACCTTTGGCTAGTCACACCCTCTTAGCCTCAGGAAGAAGACAATGGAACTATTTCCAAAATCTTGCCAAGGAAAGTGCAGGAGCTAGTCAACTGATTCAAAGGCACAAAAAAAGAAAAAAGTTTTCTAAAGAAGATATTTATTTATGTTGCTTATTAGTGTGTTGTTTATTAAATTATTAAATAATCCCTTTCAACAACTGCCTGTTAAGTTGTACAATTATATATATCTTGTGCAGAGGTGGTATTCAGTTCAGGAGAACTGGTAGCGGAAATTTTGAGTAGTTCAGAGAACTGGCAAAAACCACCTCTGACTGGAGATTTTACAGTATCCTTCCCATCACGCCCACCAAGCCGTGCCCACAGAACCGGTAGTAAAAAAAATTGAATCCCACCACTGATCTTGTGTAATATAAAATGAAGGAATAAAAGATAGAGTTTCAAATCCTGTTTATGGAATTTGTATCAAAATCCTAATGGCATAAAAATATATTGCAAAATAATGAAAGCAAATTGAAAAAAAGCAATCCAAATTCCATTAGTAGTTCTATAGTTAGGATTCTGCAACACGCCTTTTTTGATATTAAAAATCTCTTTGCAGTAAATAAAGGAAAAATATTAATACAAATGAATATATATTTTGTGACTTTGTAAAAATATGATTAGCTCCAAATTGACCTGTACATACCTGAGGAATATTTTCTATTTAAATTACTTCCAGAATATTTTCTGAATGTACAAGTTGCATTACAAAGTTAAGAATACCATATATTCTATTGCAGTTTATATAAAACTATATTTCCACTGTATACATTTCTTGGAAATGCTAAAAACATTTTTTTATATCTATAGCCTTCTGGATGAATGGATACATTGAGAAACTAATAAGCTATTTATTAAAATGTATATAAGCCATCATTAAGGGTATGGTTTTCAGAAAATGTCTTTGTAAAATGTATTTATGTCCTTAAATTACAGTATTAAAAATATTGTGATTTAGACATGTAAGACTACTTATATATTTCATTTTGCAACTGAGCTATCTCACATATCTTGCAAGGTATTTTTATAAAAGAACTATTGCAAAATTGTTTATTGTTTTTAATATAATTGTATTGTAACTTATTATTATTGTGACTGTTATCAGAAAAAAGGAAGAAAACAAAACTAATTATTGTAGAAGAGCAACACAGTCACTATTCAAAAACATATAGCAAATGGTATTTTAATTGATTTATTTAGTAATGATTAAATATATCATTGTTCATATTGATTAAAACAATAAAATATACATACAAGCCCTTTCCAGAAGAGTAACTGAATCTTGTTGAAATTTAAGAACCCTAAAATTTATTATAGTTGTGTAAATAAAATTAAATATTAATAAATTTGTGGAATTGCTAATCATATCACTATGACTTGCAATGATATTTGTCACTCTTTAAGGGGCCACAAGTCCTTTTGTTTATCTTATATAAGCAATTATTTTCAAAATGAGCACAATATGGCAGTTCATGTATTGTATATATTTAAACAAAATAAAAAATTTAAAGGATATAAAAATAACTAGAAAGCCAAGAGAGTTCTTATAGATCTCTAGAAACACTAAAGGTTTATGTTTAAGAGTGAAATGTTTAGTTAACTCCAGTCTCTGTAATATAAAACCCATTTTATTCTTGACCAATAAAGGCACCTTCTGGCCAGGAAGCTTTTAAATACTTTATTTATGATTATCATTTAAAGGATTACAATTATTTCAATAGCAAAGCCTAATTAATTGACAAAGATATTTTCTTTTTGAAGAAAAACTATTGAAATTATGATTGACAATATAACATTTGAGTCATTCATTTAATAAAATTAATAATGTTACATTATTTATATTTTAAAGACATTTTAATGTAGCAATTTTGATACATTTTAATATTCAAATATATATTCCTTTTTCAAAATATTAGATTGCTTATTTATTTACCATTGTGGTTTTAGATTTTATTCATTCATCTTAATGTCAATTTGATTTTATTCAGACTAAAGATTAATTTAACTTAATTTAGTATTGTAACAACTTTAATATACTGTATATATAAACCATGCTGAGACACTGGTATTCATATTCTATTGCATTTAAGCTTTCTTCCACTATCATTTGCAAACACTAACATGTCACGTCCTTTTGACCAATAACCAGAAGTGGTATTCAGCAGGTTCTGACAAGTTCTGGAGAACCGGTAGCAGAAATTTTGAGTAGTTTGGAGAACTGGTAAATACCACCTCTGACTAGCTCCGCCCCCATCTATTCTCTGCCTCCCGAGTCCCAGCTGATCAGCTGGGTCTTCTTTTGTTGCCCTGCACAGGAGAACGGAGCTGGAAAGCAGGTTAGTGGGGTGGGGAGGGAATGGGATTTTGCAGTAACCTTCCCTCAGGAGTGGGGAGGGAATGGGGATTTTGCAGTATCCTTCCCCTGGAATGGGGTGGAAATGGAGATTTTATAGTATCCTTCCCCTGCCATGCCCACCAAGCCACACCCACTAAGCCACACCACGCCCACAAGCCACACCCACAGAACCGGTAATAAATTTTTTTGAATCCCACCACTGCCAATAACTGAATGCACTGTTTATTTCAATTACTGCTGAACTACTTATCAGTGAATGAAATACTACTATGTTTCTCATAAAATAAGGCTTATTTTTTTTTGACCCTGAAAAGACAGCTAGGTTGTCTTTTTGGGGGTCTTAATTTCCCCCCCATGCACACCATCGCCTAGAGTGCCCCACGGGCAGCCACACCTTGTCACCAGAATTCTCCTAACAGCCGATCATGGCGGAACGCAGACAGCTCCCTACCCCTGCCAAGTGCCTTTGCTGCAGACCCAGGTATGGTGCTGGCTGCAGGCCAGGTCAGCAGGTGGGCATCATCATCATGGATGTTGGCCGCTGCCGCTTCCTCCGCCACCGTCGCTTTCCCTTCTGCCCTCACCACAGCTTATGCCGCATTCGGAGTGCTGCCATTGGACATCGTGGCAGGGCAGGTAGGATTCCTCTGCCGGCAGTGTTTCAGCCACTTCCTCAGGTGGGGGAGCTGCCTCCGTAGCTTCTGGCAGTGGCGCCTCTCTCACCAGTGCTGTCTCCAACAAAAACACTGGGACAGACCTCGCTGCCGATGAGAACCCCCTGCCCTTTCACAGTGCCATTGCTTTTTTTTTTTTTTTTTGGAAAATTTTATTTGGTTTTTCACACACACACAAAAACATAATACAAATAAAACATCTTTTTTTGAAAATAGCATGGTCCCGGGCTATCACTTATTCATACAGACACAAACTCAATTTCATGCTCCTTTTTGTGTTCTATTCCATATCTTATTACTGTTTTACATTTTCTACATAGTTTTTCCCCTTTTTTAATTTTCTCAACTTTATTTTGATTATCTCATCTCAATTCAAATCATTATATTTATACTTTTGTCTGTCCTGTTTCAATTTCATATTATCTTTTCTCATTAAACAAATTTTCCCCTGTAGTTACTAATTGGAGTATGACACCTTTATATCTTTTAATTTTATCCATTCAACTCTTATTTAAGCTTCAATGTATACCTTTAAGATTATAACATTCAATATAATACATAACTTCCAATCAAATTCTGCTTGGTACATTATTAAAATACACACAATATTCTTAAAAAAAAGATTATATATATATATGTAAATAAAGCACTCATTCCATTCCATTCCAATTCAATTCTATCATTAATATTCATTAAAATCTTAACATCTTTAACATTTCTTTTCAATTAAATATCATACTTCCTTGGGAACACTTATAAACTTTCCATAATTAATCCCCCCCCATATTTCTCTTCATTTATATTTTATAAATCATTAATAATAATTAAAATGTTCCCATCCTTTCCTAATTTAATTCTCTCATTCACTTTATTTCATTTATTTCATTTATTTATTAACAAACATTCCACTAGATTACGATAAATATTTTATCCATCATTTTAATCATATTTTCTAAAATTATTTCTATTTGTAATATAACCATACTATCTTATGTACCTTTGCAGAATCCCTTTTTCAATTAAGTTTTCACCCATTATCTCTAAACAGGCTTATACTTTCAATTCTTAAACCTTTTCCCTGTTTCTCTTTATCTTGTTTCTGTCCTTTATAACTTCTTTTCCTTTCCTGGTTCCCCCTCTTCTTCTCCATCCCCTTTTTACCCCCTTGTCTCTCTACTTCTAATTCTCTCTTCTGTAATCCCCTCTTCTGTTGCTTTTTAATATTATACTTATTTTTCAAACTATTCTTTTTATTTTTGTTTTTCAAATCTTAAACTTTTCATTCTCTTCCCCCCTTTCCTTTTTCCCCCCACATAAAATTACTTGATCATTAAAAATGGCTTCTTCTTTGTCCCAATCTTCTTGTTCTGCAAGTGTTTCCTGTTGCTTCTCATAGTTCCAGATCTTCATTTCTAAGAGTTGAAAAACGAAGCCAAAAGAACCTCTCCCTTCTTGTGCATCTTCTTTGTACTTTTTAAGTTCCATTTTCAGTTCTTCTAAAACTGGTGCCATTTTAGACACTTTTAAACCACCATCCGATTGATTTTAGTCATTTAAATGCAATAACCAAAAATCCAAAGATCACCAAGTAATCTAAATAATCCAAAACTGTTTCTTCTTGCTTCTTTTTTCCACTTTTTCTTCCTGAGGTTCTATTATTTTGTTGCCAAGTTTCAGTTAAAATGTATCTTTTAGGAATCTTGTTGAGGTTTCACTGTAAATTCCTTTTAGATCCAGGCAGTCTCCTCCATTTTTCCAGATCCTGCCCTTTTATTCTTTTTCTCTCCTTTCCTGCTTTTAAAAGCTTTTAAGTATCCATAAATCTTTATTATCCCTTTGACATTTTATTTTCAGCTGAAATGCCTATTGATGTCAAAGTGGATGTTTTTTCAATTTCTTGCTTAAGTCTCTTAGCTGTCAGTATTGGGAAGGGAAGAAAAAAAAACCCAAATCCTTTCCCTTCCCTCTCTGCTTCGCTGCTTCAAAATCTTCTTTGGGAATGATGTTTTTTTTATATAGTTTAAATTCCAGGGTACCTTACGTTGTTCATTTTGCAGTTTAACCCAGTCAACCAAAACTTTCTCTTCTTATCTTTCTCCTGCACATTCTTTTCCGGTCGAGTTCTTCTTTGAGGTGGCCATTTCTGACCACTGCTGCAACCGCCTTCAGGAAAGGGAGTAATGGCCAGCTGAGGAGGAGAGATGTGGCTCTCCTCAACCCTGCTGGCAGTGTTCCCCCTCTACAGGGTGGCTTAGCCCCATAACCAGACGGCTCAGGGTGCTCCGGCGGCGAGCACAGATCGAAACCGCGCATGATTGCGGTTTCGGTCTGTCAGCGAAGGAACTCAAACTGGAAGTCCACAGTGCCATTGCTTTGCTTGACGATAGCTGCGTCGACAACGTTCTGCAAGTCAGTGAGTCATTTGGGCTTCGGTGGGTGGAAGCGGCGGCGGGAAAGCGATGCCATCATTTCTCTTCCCCCCACGCCCTGCTTTGCTTCCCACCGCAGAGCTTTGGGTCACGGTCTTGTTGGAGTCTGTCCCTTCTACCCACATTCTTCAAGCGCACTCTCTTGGCTCATTCACCTGTATGGTCGGGCACTCTCCTCTTGCTCCAGCTGCCCCAAACCCCCCTCTTTAAGTTTCCCCCCTCTTTTTCCCCCTCTTTAAGTTTTCTTTATTCTCATTCCCTCCGTCAGTTCCCTAAGAATACAAATTGGCTGAGCAGCTTCCTCCTCCCCCCCCCCCTCCCAGTCGCATCTCCTCCGCCTTCATGTTTCTTGGGATTACTTTGTTAAAAAGACATTACTGAGCCCAGAACATTCTGATCCTATGCCGGTAGCTTGTTTTTGCTGTGCCAGCACCTCGCATTTCCCATCATTTATCCTATATAATCTGTACAAAGACCCGTAAAAAGGAGATGAAAGTGAGGAGTGGTTACTTCTTCCATTTAAGGGGGTGCTAAGGGTCTGTAGGATGATTCCCTTTCTCTTATGTTTGGATTGGAAGGTTTGCCTCTGCTCCCTTACCTTCATCTCCTTGAAGGACAGAAATAGGATGGAAATCCACCTCCTGGATTTCTCCTGGCAAATCCCAAAGACACTTTTCCCTCTCTCCCTCCTTCTTTCCCTGCCAAGCTTCCCAAAGGATTCTCCTGATGATTCATTCATTCATTCATTCATTCATTCATTCATTCATTCATTCTCCTTGATATTTGGGTGAGGAAAATGGGGAGAATAAAGAGAAAAATAAAAGTAAGTGTTATGGGTCTTTGTATGGATTATATAGGATAAACGATAGGAAATGTGAGGTGCTGGAAGATGCTGGCATAAAAGTAAATGTTACTTTTATTTTTTTTTTCATGTTACATTCCAAAAATATTGAGATTGTATTTTTAAAAATCTCTCAGCAGAAATTATAATATATATTTAAGATGGGTTAGCAATAGCAAATATTGTAATGCAAAGTGCTATAAAAAGAAAGTCTGTTAACTAACCACATTTCTACTGTAAGTAAGGGACCAGAAACTCAGCAAACCAGCAAACCATCAACAATACCATAAAAAAATGGGATTCCTTATTAATCACATTTAGATATAATTCATCCACAAGGATGTTAGCCATGATATAGAACATCAGGGATATATTCAGACAATTTAGACATATTATATTATATTATATTATATTATATTATATTATATTATATTATATTATATTATATTATATTATATTATATTATATTATATTATATATATATTATTATATTATATATTATATTATATTATATTATATTATATTATATTATATTATATTATATTATATTATAATATATATATATTATATATATATAATATATTATATTATTATATAATATAATATATTAATATAATATAATATATATATATAATATATTATAATATAATATTATATTATATTATTATATTATATTATATTATATTATATTATATTATATTATATTATATTATATTATATTATATTATATTATATTATATTATATTATATTATATTATATTTATTATATTATATTATATTATATTATATTATATTATATTATATTATATTATATTAATTATATTATATTATTATATTATTATTTTATATACAGGTAGTGACTTATTCAGTGACTGCTACCGGAACTTGACACTTGGTTGTTAAACAAAAGTGAAAATTACATGACCACAACTTATGATTTTACTCCTGTTTTCCTTTGTTTTTTGCTACTTTCTTCAGCAGAACTGGGTTTGCCTCTCTTTCTCATTAAAAACATTTGGGTATGGGATAAATTAGCAAGAAAGAGATGCTGGAAAGGACATAATTGCATGGCATAGCTTTTAAACTGAGTGGGTTTTTTTTTAGCATGGTTGTAACATTGGTCACTAAATAAAGCAGATGCTAAGCAACAACAACTTATATATTATTATACTCATTACATTACATTATATATAAAATTCTGCCTCTTACCTGATAGTCATTGTTCTGAAAGAGATTTTATACTGTTTCTGAAAAGTACCTTCTGGACTAATAAACAATTCATTTGGTATAATTCATTGTGCCCAAAATAATTTTTATCCTTTGTCATAGGATATATATATATCTGTACGTATACGTATATTTCCTGTAACAATTGATTGCATGTAGGATTTTACTTTGGACTAAAGCCACATGCAGATTTAGAATTATATAACATGGGGATTATTTCTTCTAGTTTAGTTCTTCCAGTAATTAAATACTTTCTATAGCTATTAAAAACAAATACCAATAGGAAATAATTAATTATCTGCTTATGGGAAGTCTTAAAGAATCTCCATTATCTTAACTTTTGTCAGAGTGGGTGAATGAATGAACAAGGTATTTGGTTTCAATTATCCTTGACTTGGTAACTTCTTATTTAAACCACCCTAACTGCCTTTTGGTCAATACAAATAATTGGTTTAAATCTACAAACAATGTATGACTTACGATCATAAATATATATAAAGCAATATATAAAAACAATAACAATATATCATGAAGGTTATTTCTTACCATCTGTAACTTCCAACTGAGCTTTTGCTAAGATACTTCCAGCAACTGTGAGTGCTTGACAGATGTAATATCCTGCATCAGCCCGCTGAATATTTGTGATAGTAAGATCCCCAGTTGGTAACACAGAATACCTGGCATTAGGCTGGAGAGGCTGATTCGGAAATAGAAGATTCTGTAGAGGTAATGCAGATCATTTAATTCAAAAGCTGAAACACTAATTATTTCGTAAGTAACAGCAGCACTCTTTACAATGGGCACATTGTTATGTTCATATCACTTACACTTCCTCTGAGATAAATTGGTGACATTTTTAATTGGAACTTCTTTATATAATTTTTAATATGATAGGTGTACAGTTTTATTTTAAAATATGATTTTCCTTACTGATCAAATATTGATCTAGATATTTTAATTGGGATAGTATAATTTAGGTTATTATTTTTTGGGGGGACATTTAAGATAGTTTCCTTAAAGTTCCCCAAAAGGGCTTAATTTTAGAAATCATTTCAATAATGAGCTTTAGAAAAACAAGTAATTACATAAGTAGTTTTGTCAGTAGATATTACAATTCTAAAAAGAAAATTATATTATTTGCCCATGTGTATTTAAATAATCTGATGTTAATGATTTTTCAGGAGACTGCCCTATAGTAAATTTTATATGCCATTAAATGGTGATGCTGAATATAAAAGCTAAATTTTTAAATGCTGACTGTGTTTTCACATGACTTCATAAGTAATGAATATTTTTCTAATAACAAATCATAATAGCATCTTCCACACACACCCCACCCAAATCTATAGTATGATTTAATGAATGTGGGTATCCAGTCATTAATAACAGAATCAATTATCCAAATACAATACTGCAAAGAATGTGGTTCACTTATTCAAGAGTATTGGAAATATACTGCTGCAATCCAACAGAGAATAAGTATACATATTCTTTAATATAAAGTTGCTGCATTTTATATGAAATATTATTAAAAATGAAATAGCTACTAAATACAAAGAGCTATACAAACTGCCATCATGAAAAATCCAGGGACAGTTATGACATCTCCTATCCAGTTGACAACACTTAGTAAAAGAGTAAAAAGAACCAGTCCAATATAAGAATGCCTTAAAACAGTGGCCCCCACCACGGACTGTTTCCATGGAGAGAGGATTGTCCAAGGCCAGAGAAGGTGTGGTTTTGTGTGCTGCTTGCATCTTACAGATGGGGTTTCATTTGTTTGTGCGGTCTGGTTTCTGGCATGCCATGACCTGGTGCTGGTCCATGGACCAAGGGTTGGGAACCCCTGCCTTAAAATGCACATTAATAGGCTAATATAAGTAGCAGAAAGCCACATGATCTTAAGAATATGATCATGATTATTGAAGACAATAGAGCTTTATTTTCCTTTCTTTTTGAGAGAGGAAATGTAAAATTAAATGACAACTGGGTACACAGAATCAAAAAATATTATAATGTATATATTCAATGTAGGCATAGTGGAAGTAACATGCCTTTGCTATTCATGATAAAATGCAATGACAGGACTTTTAAACATTTAAAAGGTTGATGTCTCCCTACAAAGACCAGACATTTTTATATTAGAGTGAAAACATTAACCTGGTTAACCTCTGTTGCTTTACTGAAGCTCAATTAAGAAAACAACACGTGGGAATAATGAATCACATTGAACTATGTTTCAAGGTTTGATTATAAACAACTGAGGTATCAATTTTTATGTTACATTTATTTGCCAAAAGGAGAACATTTAAGCCCTCTGGGAACTTGGTCTCAATATTGTAATTAATTCTACAGGTTTGTAATTAAACAGCTTCAACATGTTACAATAAGTAGGTAACAGCATTCAATTAAAGAAGCAAGATACATTCTCACCTTAAAATGTTTTACCCTTGAAGTAATACCAATGAAAGTGGATAAAATAGGGTATTAACACTTTTCAATTACACTAAATGACTGTAATCCTGCAAATGATATCCTACTTTAATTAGAAGCTCTTCTCTTTATTACATCATGATGGATGTCCACTTTATTAGATTCAAGTGTGACACTATAAGCCTACTTTACATAAACATTACCATGTTATTAAGACTTTAAATAACATATTTAAAATGTTTGTTAACAATTCTTATTTTAATTTTAAAAATGGCATATTTTCTCTTCCAAGCAATTTTCTCAATTGCAAGCCAAAAATACTTTTCTTCATAATGAAAGCAACTTTCAAATTGTGTGAATCAAGTACTTCAAACAACGCTCACACTGCACGTTGAAGTAAACAACCAGAAAGCCTGTCAAGCTTTGAACCAAAGAAAAATACAACCATCTGTAGGAGAAAATGTTGCATCCTCATCTGTGATTTTTCAATGTACAGTGGTTACATTGAAAAATGGCAAATGAATTATCCATTGAATTCATACAAAAGTATCAATTTATATATTTTGTAGTTTAATTGATATATAACTGAGATAATATTTCAGCGGATCAACCATATGGGTGCATATTTTCATATAAACTAGCTATTTTCAAATAATAATTGCCTATTCCACGGAAAATGGCTGTTGTGGTTTAGAATATGGAGAACAAGGCTAAATTTAATGAGGGAAAGGGCTAGCATAATATATTTATATTCCAAAAACATACTGGATGCAGGGGTGGGATTCAAATTTTTTAATTTTTTAAACTGGTTCTGTAGGCGTGGCTGGGTGGGCTTGGCCACGTGAGCTTGGCTTCTTTTTTGCAGCAAACCCTTCCCCTCATTTTTTTTTTTTTTGCCTTCTGGGCTTCAGGGAAGCCTCCTGGGGGGTGTTTTTGCTTCCAGAAGGCTTCCATGGGGCCCAGGAAAGCAAAAAAAAAAAATGGAACAGGGGGGCACAGCACCCCACCATACCCCCACTGCATCCCCACTGCACTCCTTTTTGCTTCCTGGGCCTCAGGGAAGCCTCCTGGGAGAAGCAATAAGACAGCAAAGGGGATCCCGGCACAGCTGATCATCAGAACAGCTGATCGTCAGGAGGGGGAAAAAAAGAAATATCTTAAGGAATGACTGGGCAGGCGAGAACTCAGTCAGTAAAGTTGGACATGTGCGCGATGTCGCGCATGCGTGATAAGGACTGACTGGGTGGGGAGGGGAGGGGTGGGTGTAGAGGGACGGGGTCAGCCAGGGACACGATTTGTCCGTTCTCCGAACCGTGCAGAATCATAACAACCAGTTCTATAGAACTGGTCCAAACGAGTAGAATCCGACCTCTGATTGGATGGCAAAATAAATACATAATTGATATAATGATCCTATAGGATCAATTCAATATGTTTCAAAGTCTTGAAAATAAATTAAAATTATTATTATTATTTCATTATTATTGCCATTCACAATACTGATATAAATAAATAGGGGAATTGTGCCCCTTTATTGGGACTGCCTGCAAATTAGAACATGATCTGCAAAAGCCTTTCAAGTAACAGGTTTTTTAATATGCTTTGAGGAAAACTTCTGTCATGCATTTCTAACACACTGGTTCCAAAGCCTTGTATAGTTCTAGTAATTAAAGAATTAATTCTCATTAAAAGAACTTACCTGGCTGCCTTCTTTTTGCCAAAATACTGCTGGCTGAGGATTTCCTTTAGTTTCACAGGGGAATGTTACTGTTCTTCCCTGGGCAACAATCTGATCACGTGGCCTTACCACAAACTGTGGAGGTGCTATGAGGTGAGAAGTCAAAATAAGACATTAAGAGATGAAAGGTTTTAGCAACTATATCAAAAAGTTACAGGCCACAGTACTTTCAATTTCAGAAATAAACTTTGACTCAAAAGGAGTAAAAACTGTAAGCTAGCAAAAGCTGAATTAAAGAACAAGGAATACAATTTTTTAAAGTATATATACAGCATATCTTGAAGTTTTACTCTGTCAAAGTGTGATCCTAGGTTTTGTACACAGTATACTTTAGGACTATAGGATGACAATATAAAAATGAAACCATGTAATATAATTTTCTAAGAAATACCTTATAAATTCCAGTACACTTTAGGACTACAGAATGACTATGTGCCTCAAACATAGCCCTCCATTGTGAGACTTAGATAACTTTGGAGATGGAGAAGATACCTGCTAAATAAGCTGTAACACATTAGGCAGAGAGTATGAGAAAGGCCTGAAGGAGGAGAACTAAAGAAGATGTGGAAAGTAAAGGCCAAAGTAATCCAAGTGATGCTAAGAACACTCAGGGCTCTGACTCCTAAGATGGGAGAGTGATTCCAACAGATCCTATGAACGTCAGAGCTCTATGTTCAAAAGAGTGAAGTGCTAGGGACAGCTAAGATACTGTGCAGAACCCTCAAAACTCCCAGGCCTCTGGTAGAGAACTTGAGATTCCTCTGTTTTCATTGGTTGATAGAAGTAGAGACATCCAGTGATGGCACACAAAAACCTCTATGATTGCCTGCTTAACCATATCTAATTGCTTTTAAATTCAGAGTTTTAGTCATGCTTTTCATTAATTTTTGTCATTTAAATTTAGTTAGTGATATTATCTTAGAATTGAACAACAACATGACTTTATTGCTTGTTTTTAGGTTATTTGTATTTCAGGCTTTAGCTCTTTTTAAGTACTAATAATGGCACATTAGAATATTCTAATAAATGGAAAAATGTATTGTTATTCTTGTTTGTTGTTTGTTTCTTTTTATTATGCTGGTCAGTGACTTATGCAATGACGATACTGTTATTAATACCATAGCACCCACATATTTTAAATGAAGACATCCATGCTTTTTTTCCATCTAAAATCTCAAAAAATTGGAATTTGGGGTTATATATTTCTGAAAGGTAACAGTTTAACATTTATTATTTCCAGTTTATTCAGAAATAAACATGCAAAAGTTGCAGGTTTCATCTCGTCTGCTTTCACAGGTTACATATGTGCATCTTTATTATATGGTGTGAGGCACTATGTAACAAATTAAGACAACTTATATCAAAGATGGACAAACTCTCAATAATTAGTGGCACAGCTCAGATTGTGGCTTTTCCTCCAGTAATTTAGTGATTTGGAAAAGGACCGTCTTTCGTTGAGGGAATTAAAATTATGAGAATTGGAATGGAAAACTTTGGGAGTAAAAAATCAACCTGAAAATTAAAACAAGGAGCAGAATCATATCCTAAATATTAGTAATTTTGCTGCCAAACATTGTTGTCATGGTTTAAGGAGATGGGGACTAACAAGTAGGATGCTTGATAACAGATGTCAAAAGGGTACATATCAGCATAGCTGCATGAGTCACAGTAATTACCCCATTAGGTGACAAGAAGTGAAATAAACAAGGTAATAAATATTTTCATTAAATACTTTAGAATATTGTAGTAATCCGTTAATTACATAGAAATCCATCAAAGACATAGCTTCATTAAAAAGATGAAAAGATGAACTTGGTTGAAATAATATTTGAATTAATACCAATTGGAAAAAAATAAAGAATTTTATATTTGGAATGCAACTATAAAATCTTTAAAAATGTTAATAAGATTTATTTAAAGTTGCTTGAAAAGCTAGTTCAACAGTAGTTCATATGAAACCTGCATGATTTATTAATATAATCATAGGAAATGATGAGAACTCAAAATACATTTAATTCATATTGCAAGGTCTAGAACAAATGTTCTGAATGTCCTTTTATTTGTATTCAAATTATTTTTTCTAACTAATTGTGTAAATCTTGTGATTGATTTTGACATTCATAACTAAATTCATAAGTAAGCCTTTTTCTGAACTGAAAGTAGCTGATGTACAGTCCTATTAAACCTGATTGTAGATTGCTCTTTCCTGAACTCATGGCTCTTCTAATAATTGTACAGTTATAGGGCAGTTCAGAAATGCTCATGATTTAATGATCTACTGATTGATGGAGGTAAGTTTTATTGTGGCAACTACATATTTTTTGTTTGTTTAAAATCAATTTTTAACTGTATTCTTGTGCACTGCTCGAGGTCCTGCTGGTATATTGGCAACCATATAAGTTTGTTGAATAAATAAGACAAAATAAATAAAAAAATTATTTTTAAAATGAGTAATAAAGTTGCTTGTTTTTAGCATTCAGTTTAAACACAAAATCAAAATAATTCTGTCTTTAATAACACTGGAAAATAACACTGGAATATAACACAGCAAAATCTCCTATGTCATACTATCAGCAGTCCAAAAACATTTTGGGGGTATTTATATTTTTGTGTTTCTTATATTGTTCAGATAATATTTAAGTTTTAGTTCCACAACCAAAAATGAGAATTTATTCAGAGTGCATATTGGGTGTATTCAGATATATCATTTGACATAAAATTTGAACAGTTCAGATTCTTTGAATTGCATCTAGTAATTTTTTTTTTTTTTTTTGCTTTGTCTTCCACCACATGTTTTTGGGTTCACCAGATTAAAGTTTGTGATGTCACTTAGAATTGGCCTTAGAGGCTAGGAGCAAGAAAGGTATATGGAATCAGTTCCCTCCTGAGACCTTTTTTTTTTGGCCTACAGGGAAACTGAATTGTCATACGGCCCTAAATCAGGTTGCAATTTTAGAGGGAAATCCTACAGCCATTATATGTCAATCTGACATGTAAAAACAAAAATTGGTGATAGATGAAGAATTTAATAATATGATAAGTTTGTCATTCCTGCAATTTTAGCTGCTGAACAACATTTCTCATTAAATACTGAGACTTCACAGATGTAATCAGTCAAAGAAAAGAATAGCAGTTACTAACGCATCAATTGCATGACTACCCTATTAATCTGTAATGGGGCTAAAATCCGAGTTGGATGTCTCTACTCTTTATCACAGCATAAGTTGGTAGCTTTGAAGGGATCCATTGATAAAAATGTGAAAAGATGCTTTATTTGACCCTTAGCCTTTCCTGCAGTGACTCTTGTACTGTTTTTTAGAAAGAAATTGGGAGAACCTAGTGTCTGCAACGATTACTGGCAACTGTATCAGATTACTGTTTATAATCATTACTCTTTGTCATTCATCTCTGAATGCCCCTACAACACTAAATGTTTATCAAGTTAGATATTAGAGGTTGTACAATTTAATGTGCAAAAGAAAGAGAAATGAATGGAATACAGTGTTTTGAACATACTATGGGCATATTGAATATATGGTCATGTGTCTTGGATTGATGAATCCTTGTGTAATCTTCCAGCATTTTATTAGCAATGTGTTCTGAGATCTCCTGGATCATTATATTTAGATTTCAGCAAGGCATTCGACAAAGTAGACCACAACCTACTTCTTAGTAAGCTAGAAAAAGGTGGAAAAGATAGCACCACCACTAGATGGACTCGCAACTGGCTGGCAAACCGTACTCAACGAGTAGTCCTTAATGGGTCTAAGTCTACATGGAAGGAAGAAAGCAGTGGATGCCACAAGATTCCGTCTTAGGCCAATACTCTTCAATATCTTCATTAACGACATAGATGAGGGAATAGAAGGAGAACTTACCAAATTTGCAGATGATACGAAGCTGGCAGGAATAGCTAACACCCAGGAAGATAGGCTCAAGATCCAGATGGATCTTGACAGACTAGAACACTGGGCCGTATCTAACAAAATGAAATTCAATGTAGAGAAAAGTAAAGTCCTATAGTTAAGCAAGAAAAACCAAAATACACATATAGACTGGGTGAAACCAGGCTCGATAGCAGTAACTGTGAGAGGGATCTTAGAGTCTTAGTGGACAACCAGCTAAATATGAGCCAGCAATGTGCAGCCGCCGCCAAAAAAGCTAATGCAATCCTAAGTTGTATTAACAGAGGGATACAGTCAAGATCAAGGGAAGTACTAATACCACTCTATAAAGCCTTAGTAAGACCACACCTAGAGTACTGCATCCAGTTTTGGTCACCACATTATAAAAAAGATGTTGAGACTCTAGAAAAAGTACAGAGAAGAGCAACCAGGATGATTAGGGGACTGGAGGCTAAAACATACAATGAACAGTTGCAGGAACTGGGCTTGGCTAGTCTAGTAAAGAGAAGGACCAGGGGAGATATGATAGCAGTCTTCCAATATTTGAGGGGCTGCCACAGAGAGGAAGGGGTCAGGCTATTTTCTAAAGCTCCTGTAGGCCAGACAAGGAATAATGGATGGAAACTGAACAAGGAGAGATTTAACCTGGAAACAAGGAGAAACTTTCTGACAGTGAGAACAATCAACCAATGGAACAGCTTGCCCTTGGAAGTTGTGGGAGCGCCATCACTTGAGACTTTCAAGAAGAGATTGGACTGCCATTTGTCAGAAATGGTGTAGGGTCTCCTGCTTCGGCTGTTGGACTAGATGACCTACAAGGTCCCTTCCAACTCTGATTGTCTGTATCTGTATTACATCATTATTTATATTGATGATATTCTGATTTTCTTGACTTCTATTGCAGAGCATGAACAACATATCAGACCAATTTACAGAGACTGCAGAAAAATCATATATTTACAAAACTCACTTAGTATGAATTTGAGAGTACCACAATAGAATTTCTAGGCAATCATATGTCTTCTATTGATAGTGCCATGTATCCTGATAAGGTGGATGTTATCTTGTTTTGGTAGTCCTCACACAAGGATGAACAATGCATCCTGGGCTTTGCAAATTATGACCAGTTCTTTATTAGAAGTCACAGTACCATTGACCAACCTCTTCCAGAAGATCACTGTTCAATGATAAGGTTCAGAAAGCTTTTGAAGCTTTAAAGTCTGCATTTGCCTCTCAGCTCAATCTTTGTCATTCAGATCCAGCAAGTCCTTTTGTTATAGAGACTGACATATTTGAGATAGTGTTGGGAGCAGTACTATTTCAGACAGATTTGATGTTCCTCCAATATATACTCTTGTAGCTATTACTCTCAGAAATGGAAAGATGGCTGAGAAAAACAGTATCATTGGATAAGGAATTGCCAGCAATTAAAGCCACTTCTGAAATCCTGAGACATCTGATAGAAGGAGCCAGACACCCAGTGGAAGTCTGTATTGATCACCAAAATCATAAACATCTTTAAACTATCAGGAAACTAAATCAAATACTAATCCACTCAATGTTTTTCTTTGTTCACTTTAATTTCAGAATCATATCCCTTGCATATATTCATATAACTAATGTGCTGATTCCCTCTATGAACGTTCTGACCCTGACTCACAATCTGCCACTGTCAAACATTCAGAAAACACTGTTGCTCCAATGTTCCATTAACTTACAGGAACTAAAGGAACAGTAACATCTAGATATTCACAGACCTGTTGGAGGGAAATTGCAGGAGAAATTCTTGCAATTTAAGTTTCCACTGAGCCCTTATGGAGTATGGTCCTAAGACTGAGCCACAACAGTCCATTGGCAAGACACTTTGGACAATTTAAGATTCTATATTTATTGAGTAAAAAATCCTGCTGGCTACATCTCCAAATAGAGGTGGAGCAGTATGTCACTTCCTGTCCTGATTGTTGTTGATATTCCACAAAAGCTACCTGGGGAACTTCTATTAGTGTGAATCCTGGAAAGATCCTGACAAACCATGTCCTTCTGTATATCACTATATCAGACTATACTTTATTTATTTATTTATTTAGTCAATGATGCATTTGATAATATATATATAAGTAAAAATATGATTATTAATACATGAAATAGATACGAATAAAAGGGAACATTAAGACAGGGATGGTAGGCATGTTGGTGTGCTTATGCATGTCCTTAATATATATACCATTACTGCCTTAATATATATTATTGAACCTCTACCAAAAGGACCACCAACCCTATTGGTGGTTCATTTCATTCCCTGTACCTGCTTACTCACAGCAAAGGAGGTGACAAGTCTCTTTTTAGATAATATTTTCCACCTAAATGAATTACATGAGCATCTGATTTCTTATCAGGGCCAGGAAATCACTGCTTCGTTTGGATGTTACTCTAACAGGTTTGGGGGTGCAAGTCCATCTTTCCTCAGCTGTCATATCCAAACAGACAGGCAAACCTGAACTTGTGAATGCTATCCTTAAGAATATTTCTGTGATTATGTCAATTATCAAGAAGACAATTGGGTTGAGTGTCTGGCTGCAGTGGAGTTTGTCTACAACAATGTAAAATACACCTCCATAAAGATATCCCTGTTCCTACTGGTAGTTAATTATGGTTTCTACCCTTATTTCTTTCTTTTGAATTCCTTTAATTCATCAATTCTAGTCAAAGATCAGTTCTCATAGGAACTGAAGGCAACCCACTAAGTCCTTCAAGACCAGGTACAGGAGGCAAAGAATTTCAACATCATCAACTTAAGTCACCTTGTCTTTTGCAGGCTTTGTGTGAATTTCCACCTGACATTTGTTACTCAGTGCAGATCCAAAAAAAACTAAATGACCAGTTCCCAGTTCTTTTTCCCATTGAAGCAGAGGGTTATCAATTGCAATTATCAAAATGCACTCAGTCTTCCATATATCGTATTGCTGTAGTATCAATATGTTGGCTTCAACACTGATGACAATACTTGATAGTCTGGAAGGGAAACGGTGGAGAGAAATGTTCCTGGGAGGATGCACCACTCTTGGTATTTCACCATTGCTGATACCCAAAAAATCCTAAACCCTCAACTGAGGTTGGAGGAAATTGTGGAGAGGGGGAGATGGTCACAGCTCAGAACTCATGTGCTCAGTCTAAATATGTAGAAAAAGTCCCTTATTTAAAGACAGCTTGCTGCAACCTCATTTAAGAGGCAGCCCTGAGCCATCATCCTTCACTGAAATTGTTTGAGTGCTGGTTGTTACATGATGCTTATTTGGATTCTGTTTGTGAAAATTTGATCTCTGGACTGGCTAACCATTCTGCTCTGGCTGATGAAACTCTGGACTGGATTTTAAGTATTATTCTGCATGTTCCTGTTGAAAGCAAATCCACCCCAGGAAAGCTCATTCAGAGAGTCTGTTTTGATTTTCATTCATTGCCTGCTGATATCTCCTTGAACTTGAGTAAACTGTTAATTTCTTTAACAAATGTGTGTGAGTGTATAATTGAAACCTGAAGCAGGACAATAACTGCTACTATATTTGGGACAAACAAAGCAGGTAGAAACAGTGCAATAGAATTTCTGTGTATGAAGATATCAATTTGTCTATCTGAAAATCTGATGAGAACAATAGTAGACAACAATGGAGGAAAAATAAATGAATGCTCTATTTCCAGAATTTATCTAATGTAAACTATAGAAGATAATCTAAATGCTTAAGTTAAAAAAAGATATCTCAGAAATAAGGAAAATAGTTATTAGTTATGTTTTACAAAGAGAGGTCAGGTGTTAAATATTAAACAGATTAATAATAATCTATTACAATCCCAATCAATGACAGGCAGAACTGTGTTTGACTGCATACACAAATTCAGTAACACATGATACAAATGATTTGTTTTAATAGAGAAGGCAGGGTTAATTTAATAATTTATACCAATAATTTAATGATTTAAAATTGAATTTTAATGTTTGGTTTTGGAAAATGAAAATAATACAAGAAGCAATGATTAACTCTGGATCTTTTCTTTTCCTCTCAGACAGAATGAAAACTTTTAAAACAATACCTATCCTGTATTTCATATCACATACAACCAAAGGACACATACGTATTTGACACATTAGTAAAAAGCTTCTTTTATTTCAGTTGAAACCCTATAAAATAATAGCAATGATATCAACAGTTTTATAACCTCTCAGTATTAGTATAGTTATTTAACAATGTCACTGAAAAAACAATCTCTACAAATGTCATTTCACAGAACATTGTACCAGTATTCTGTTGTATATCATATTGAGCATACTGAACACAACTGGCATTTCTAATACAAATAAAAATGACATGAATAACAATTCTTAAATAATTTCTGTGTAAATATTTCTTTAATATTAGAAATAAAATTCATTTCAGCTAAAGCATAACTTTTGCATTTTTTCAAAGAATACAACACCAAAAATATAAATCTACTTATACCAGTCACTGCTGTTTTAATTTTTTTCCCAGTACATTACTACTGATACAATCAAAGAACATAATTTCATTTATTTCAGTGAGGGTACAAATTAGATTGCAGGTTTTTTAATAAAAATGTATTCATTATTTCTATTATGCAACAGTTCAGATTCAGACATGACACCAAATTATTAAGGTCCTTGCATTATTCTAATTTTTGTACTGTATAATAACTTTGAAAACAGGTAAATAATAATTCTTTCCTTCTCTATTTAGTAATTAATATGTCAAGATTCTGGCAGTTACCCCAATCAAATCATGATTCTCAAGCCAATCTTTCAAAACTTCAAAAGGATTTATTGGGAGTTAAAATGTTCTGCACTGCCTGGGTGTAGCCAACTTTGAGACACATAATTCATTGTCATCCTTGACCCTGGTTTCCCCGCAACCCCTGGGTGTATCATAATTCATATTCTCCAATGGGACACATCCATAGCCAAGAATCATCAATCATGTTCTCCAGTTAGAATTTTGCGCAGCAGAAAGTTCAGTCACCTAGTTACTATCTTTGAAAACTATTTATGGAATGCACTTTCAGTTTCCAAGCTGCCGCACTGCTCCCCTCCCTTTCTGTTGGCAACTCCATATAAATATTTTATGAGTTGACATAATAATTATTTTAAAACACATCTGTATGATAATAAATGAAAGATGGAGAATTATATGAAATTATGCTAAAATGGATAGAAGGATGGCTACTTACCAACAGGACGAACTGGAGATATTACAATGGTGTGGTGAAAACATAACAAAATTAAAGAAAAAAAAAGAATTTGTCAGAACGCATGATGTGTAATGCTATGCTATATGTGGATAATTACCTGAACATTATTCATATATAGCAACCATAATTAATAATTTCTTTCTACTATTTATGATTTTAAAACTGAATCAAGAAATACATGCATAGAATTTAATTATATAGAATTAGTGATCTGATTACTTCTATTGTTAGGTTCATATGACACTATCAAATGTCATTATAAATATTTAAAGAAAAGCAGCTCAATCTCCAGATTTTCTTTTATTTAATCCAAACTCACACATTGGAAAATATTAATCCAATGAAAAGAAGGAATAACATCAATATTTGACTTAAACACCAATGGCGTTTAACCGTATCTAGCTAGGATTTTGGAGAAAAGCCAAAAATATGTAGTAATATCTGTGTGTATGTATAATATTTTAGTAATAAAGAAAATGTATTTTTCCATATTCACTGATTGAGATGATAAAATTAAAACAACTAATTTTGAATGATCAAAGGGATTTTAACAGAATTTCAGAAAATACTGTTGGGTAACTCTTACCTTTTTTTAAAAAAAAATGGACCTGATATTGATAAATGGATATTTTTCTTTCAAATATATGTTAACTGAGTGTCTTCAGTTTAGCAGGTGTCTATCATGGCATTAGATTGTCATATTAACAGTGTTTGGCTTATGTGTCAGCTCTTATTTGATTGAAGGGCAAATTTAGGTCTACATGGAACATTTTGTAGAAGAAACAAAGCAGTTAAAGAATTAATCACATAATATTATTAAATACTTACTGTATATACTCGAGTATAAGCCTAGTTTTTCAGCCCATTTTTTGTGCTGAAAAAATCCCCCTCGGCTTATACTCGAGTCAGATTCACCTCTGAAAAAATGGTGTGGAGTCGCGGCCTCCGGCGGCAGCGACTCCCAACAGCCCGCCGGGAAGGGAAAGGCAAAAAGCGCTTTGCCTTTCCCTTCCCGAGGCGGCGGGACTGGGGCCGCGCCGGCGGTAGTGACTCCTGACTCAGGGGGCCTCCGAGGAAGGGGAAGAGAGTGACTCCTGCCTCCCGCTGTCATCATCATCTTCTTCTTTTGGGTTAGTGAATCAATTAAACCTTTCATGATAGTGAGATCGTTTCCCAAATTAATTATTTTTATTTTTGAAATTTACCAGTAGCTGCTACATTTCCCACCCTTGGCTTATACTCGAGTCAATAAGTTTTCCCAGTTTTTTGTGTAAAATTAGGTGCCTCGGCTTATATTCGGGTCGACTTATACTCGAGTATATACGGTAATTATTATATTATTCAGCTGCATTAGTCAAGCTTCACAAAATAAATTTATAAGTTTCTTTGAAATGTGCAGCTTTTACTTATTTAAATTGTTTAAAAAATTTTCTTTATGATTTGCACAATAAAACACCATTTTCAGTTATAATTTTGTAGGCTTCAAACACAAGAAATGGATATGTTTTGACATGATATAACCATAATTACTTTAAAATTCGCGGTGTGAATATTTATTGACTGACTTGCCACTTTCAGAAGAGATGCTACAACACATTTATAATTAAATTAGGACATTGTCAAACCAACAGTGTTTAATATTAGTTAACCTTACTATTATTTTATGTATATATTTCTAAAAGAATAATGTTCTCTAGTATCTTTCTATGCCAAAGGATTAAGACTTTGAAAGAAAATAATATACTGTTGCCAAGCAGAACTAAATTTGTGTACATCTAACACACTTCAGTTGTTACAGTCACTATTTTTCATAACAGTATTGTCTGGCAAAAGTATGCATGTCATGGTTTTATTTGAAGTAACTCAGAGCCAAGGAATGTATGAAAGAGGTTTAATGTTACGAGAGCTTTAAACTTGTATAATTCAAATAGTTCATGGAACAAGACACAGAGCAATTAAAGATGCCCAAATACTTCAGAGATGAAATTTAATTAGTTATATTCATAAAATCATTACATTTCTAATCAAGTTTTATCCTGTGCATGTTTTCTATGGAGTAAATTACACTGTTCAAAAGAAAAATTCATAATTTGGCAGTTTCAATGTTATAAGGCATGGTTTAATATTAATATAATTCAAAAACAATAAAAGCTCTGTAATTGTTGTTAAGGAAACCACCATACAAAGTAAAAAGGGATTTAAAACAGAAATTCAACACTGGAAATTTATTAAGTTTTTATTTTTAAGATTAATTCCATTTGGAACATGAAACAAATTTTCCAAATTACTTTTGCTAACAGAATCTGGTGAACTTGAAGAAAGAAGGTGGATTCTAATTTGGATTTCAACTTCATTATTTAATTGCTTGCCAAAAAACAAAACCTTTATATTCAGAAAATCTGGACACTGCTGAAGGATTCTTCTCAATTATATTCCCATTCAGTCATTCTCTTACTCTAAATAAAATGTATATAAAAAAGAGAGCAGACAAAAACACGCACTAAAAAACTGCAATTGTGTTTATTTCAATTTCCATGATTTGTAATCTCTGATTTAAGGAACGGTGTTATTTAAGAATTAATTGCTATGACTTATTTGGATTAGACTTAAAATACTTTAGATTTATATATATAAACTCTACCTTATTGTTTTGCTTTTATTAGAGTGAACTGTACTCTTAAAGTACTAATGCCTGTTCCGAAGATTGCATGAAATATATGAGGCAATTCATTGTTATATAAGGTTTAAGTATAATAGGGAACTATTAATTGTAAACATAAAGCATAAAACCTCTATTTTAAAAAATCTGGAGTTTCACACTGCCAGAATTAGTATGCCTTTTTTCCCCATTTTTTCCTTTCTTTTTCCATCCAAATTCATCAATTAACTAAACCATATTATAAAAGCTGGCATTCAGATCAGTTGACCTATATTCTAATAAAGCAGACCACGTAAATTTATACAGTATAATATAATGAGGATAAACGAGAAAAACCACTCATGAAGCAATTTCTGCAGTTCTAGTGAAATCTTTAGCACATACTGCTAAAATGTGAAATAGTGTCTGTATGATGTCCATTATTTTTTATACTTCTATTTTTATGTTTGTGTGTATATACCCATTTATAAAACGACCTGCAGCTGCATTCATTACCAATGAAGTTCACAGCTGGCAATGGGAAAAATACACACTGAAAGGAGAATGAATAGAATTTCAGCAGAACATATCCTCTAAAAAGAATATGATATGAATGCAAGATTGATTAGGTTAACAGTGAAAATATGAAATCTCCACAAATATTTTGTTCCTCGGTATCCCTTATATAATAAAATTGTCTCTCACATACATATCAAGTTGTAAAACCATCTTGTTTTATATATGGCAGACCAAAAATCAGAATCCACAGGCAATCACAATAGATACTGTATTTTGTTAAAAAAAATTCCAAAAAAAGTTACTGTAGTTATGAATTTTCAAAAGTCACACATCATAAAAAATAACAAGTGTTTGGAAAAAAATGGCAACCAATTCAATAATTTATTGTAACTTATATAATATACTATCTATTGTATTTTATACAATATAGTGTCTATTGGCCCTCCCTTTTGCGTACCTTGATATTTTCTACTTCTTTTTCTACATCAAAAAAAGATCTACATTCCCTTATCTGAACTGTGTTGATACATATGTATAGTATAGCAGTCTCATATCACCACATTTTTCCTCCTTCCTCATACATTCATCTAATTCTTTCTTGATTCTTTATATATTGTACTAGTCTGATATATTAAATTTACTGTGAAAAATAAAAGCTCATATTTCTTGATGACTGGCTTTATAGTCACCTGTTGCTGCATGGTCAGCTGTAATGAAGAAAACTATAAACTCTTGTTCATATATCTATTCTTAATTTTTGTCACAACAGTACTGGAACTTCATTTGGATAAGGAGATATATGTCAGCTGTATTTGCTACTGTTTCATTTAAATGTGAAATTGTGAACTTTTTTCTTCAATTTCCTTATTTATAAGATTTCCAAGAACAAAATGTATAGGCACTTAATTATGTAATGCTTATAAAAATATAAAGCTCTTTTTTTATTGTCTCTTGGGATTACAGTAAAAAAAGAGGTTTCATGAGTTTTCAGAACTTTCTCTTGCTATAATAAATGTAATGGCATCAAAATCTACTTTTAATCATTAGGAAGTGTATAAATGTCAAAAAAAAAAAAAGCTTTTCTGTGTGATATTCTTGACAACTACTATCAGTGATCAAAGTAAGCTACAAGTAAGAGCTGGTTATTTAAATACAATTGTATCCTGTATTAGTATCAGCCACCAAATGATATGTCCGACTATGTTATATGTAGTTATATGTTTTAAATAGTTCAAAACTCACCTCGAACTGTAAGAGTTGCAGATGATTCAACTTTTCCAACTCTGTTTTCAGTTATGCATGTGTATGTTCCTTCATCTGAGCTCATAGCCTTTTTAATACGCAAAGTATAATCATCTTTGATATCATATCTGCTTTTAGAATAGAAAAGAGAATTTTTACCAAGTTTAATTTTTCACCTGGTATGCTGTCATCATTATTCTAACACAGAAACATCTCTAGAAGATAATTCATTATATGAAATGACATAATTCCACTAAAAATTAATCTTCATGACACTTTTACTGAACCATGTATTACTTAAAGTTTTACAGCCATAAAATTAGTATGGCTATGTTCATGTCACATTAAAGTTATATTAGAAATATCACTTATACTGTCCTTATTCTAAACCACTACAATCAGATAGCACTATTATCAGAATATAATATCCTAAATTTTATTCTGATCTGATGAATATGAAATATACCTATCAAAATATCTCAGCTCTGTAATAACTTAGTTACATTAAGGGGAATTTTAGATTTTAAGCAACCAAAGTAAAAGTAAGATCTGTAAGATTTCTATACATGCTAAATGTTCTCAACAATATACATTATAGCATGTCTTTAGGGAAAATTATTTTTTAAAATGTTTTATAAACAAGATGCTTTATTATAAACAATTATTTGAATGCTGTATTAATTTTAAAATATGGGTTTACATAATATTCATCTAGCTTTATTTGTGTATATACCATTTCACATAATTTCCTATTTGATACACTGAAAATGAGACCAGATTGGGCCAATTTATACTATAATAGCTTTCAAGGAATAAAAAGTTATTTTTATTATTAACTTTTTTTTACATTAATAGGAATAATTTAAAGTTTCTAAAGTTTGTATTCTATTTTTCTCAAATTATTTGGTTTAAGGTCAATAGGAATCATGGATTTTCCTGCAAAAAAAATATGTTATTATTATTTTCCCAGGGCATCAGGTTATTTTAATGTGCAGGCTCTTCTTAAAAAAACACCTCACATTTTTATTAAAATATAAATCACAATTGAAATGGTGTGCTACCTATTGCTAGCCTTAAAAGCTATCATTGTAAAGCAGGGGTGTCAAACTGGATTTCTTCAAGGGCTGGATCAGCATTGTAGTTCTCCTCCAGAGGTCGGCAGAAGGGAGATGGGATAGACGCCTCCTGTAGCACCCTACTGGCCAAAATGGGGCACTGGGGGTCCGTGAGACCTCCCATGCCCCGTTTGGGCTGGCAGAGTGCTGCAGGAGGCCATCCAGGAAGAAAATGGGGCATAGGGGGCCACGCATGACCCTGTACCCTCTTTTGGCTGCCAGAGGCACCATGGACCGGTCTTTTGCTATTTCCAGGCCAGTCCCATGGGTCAGATTTAAGCACCCTGCAGGGAGGATCTGTCCTGTGGGCCTTGAGTTTGACACCCCTGTTGTAAAGGGTGGATTCTGTTCTTCCCTGAGCAGAGATATTCTAATTTTTATTCTCCCAAACTTACCAACTATGTGAAACTTAATGATCAACTATTGATGATGTCATATTTACATATGCCCACCAAATATTCTCAATTTTGAACATGGAATTAGAAGTACATTATAATCTGTTATTGCTTTAGTTAAGAGTAAAAGTGCTTGGTTCATATGCAGCCACTCCAGTATGTTATGGAGAAAGAATAGAAACTTTTAAAGGGAATAAAGTGAGGCTTTAAAACCAAAGAAACCAAACCATAGTGAATATAACAGGAGTCAGAATGAATCAACAAATGAGATATGGGTTGGAAAGTATGACGTAAGATATTGATAAAGCTAGGGAAATAATTCCATGGAATGCTAACAGGACAGTATTATCAGGACATTGTGATATGTAATATGAACAATAACAAGACAAATTCTAATTAAAAATTAACAGGAATAGGCTTATCTGACATACATAAAAACAGACAAGATTGTCATAACAAGTGGAGATGTTGTAGACGACTTACAAAAACAAACACATGTAGAAATTGGAAGCTTAGTAGTTTGTTCATTCATTATGTTTATGTTTCACGTATTGTAATACAGATTAATTGTAATTCTGTGAGGATAATATTTAAAATAACAAATATGGAATATGTATCCCCATGCTTACAAATTTTTCATGTATGTTATTAATTCAGAAGTAAATTACTCCCAGATGATATTCTGCTCTGTTATTTCTTACAATGATTGTAATATATTTATGTTTCAGGTTCATAG
This sequence comes from Notechis scutatus, assembly GCF_049901735.1. Classification (NCBI taxonomy): domain Eukaryota; kingdom Metazoa; phylum Chordata; class Lepidosauria; order Squamata; family Elapidae; genus Notechis; species Notechis scutatus. Next base: position 44,919,878 of record NC_142013.1, read on the forward strand.
TAATAAGCTGAAAATATTAGTTCTAATTCTAAGCAATTGGGGGAAGAATAGCTATAGCTACAAAATTTGACAAAACTTTACATAATACACTTGAAAAAGAGCACTAAATGGTAAGTGATGCAAGGCACTCACAATCTAAGTTTATACATTGATCCCTGTTTTTATTAAAAAATTGTATGTTGATTTATAGAGAAGTGATTTTCTTCTACTATGAAATAAGGTTGTGGCAAAAATGTGACACACATTCATAAGGATACTTAGAAATTAGAAGCAGCACATTATGAAGTTATTTATTTTCCGTACATTAGTTGTAATATTTAGTTTTAATTTAATTTAATGCAAGGTATTTCAGAATTAGAAATTATATCAATTAGAAAATGACATTTTAGGCAGCCTGATGTATAGATTTATCTCAACACAAAATGTGGAAATATTTACTAGTTTTGAATAATTATTCTTATTCACAAATTTGAATTTGCATTATCTTAAAGCAAGATAGATTATTTGTAGTAGGAGGAGCCTGTTTCATAGAACATGGTACTTTAACTGTTAAAGGGAATAATACAGCTTAATTTGTGAGGAAACCAAGGAACCAATTTCCTTTTATTCATTTTATGAATTTAGACATTACATCAAATTCAGTTATTCATGGCTTATTGGACTAATTATATTTAAATATATTCAAATAAAAAAGCATCAGAAAAAGTCTACATTTTTCTTTACATTATTTTAAGAATAAATGAGATAATTATATTTAATATACAATAAACAATAGTAAATTGAGATAACAATAATAGACAATGCAGAAAAAGCTTTCCAAAACCAGCACTGGCCTTGGTCATATGTACACAATCATATACACAACCAAACTAACTTTATCTTTCATATATTTCTTCTGAATTTTTTCTTAGTTTTTAAATTTATAAATGCCTGCAAGAAACTGTATATTTAAAAAACATGAATATAAAAAGCCTTGAATTAAAATATGAATTTAAGGAAATCCTTACTAAATGGAATGTAATTGGAAATTTAAAAAAATAATATGCAAAGATATATGTTATTGTATATTTTTGGTCAGAAAGAAAAGAAATCGGAGTCCCAGGCAGGGGTGGGAGCCTAACGGCATAACAACCCGTTTGGTGAACGCGTGCTTTGCACGCGCTCGCACACTATTTACAAAGTACTGGCTCTGGCAAGCATTCACCTTCTCGAGCTGATGAGTCGCACTCAGCTGTGCTACGCAAAGCAGCTGATGAGGAAAAAGCAGGGAATAAAGCACAGCCTAGAGCTCAGGTGGGTGGTTGGGCCAAAGAGAAGACCAGAAGATCATTGCAGTGAACTGGTTCGCTGTCAGCTGCTTTTCAGACCTACCGGTTCTGTAGAACCGGGCTGAACTGGTAGAATCCTACCCCTGGTCCCAGGCAAATCCGTAATAAGCATCTTAGACAAGACTATTTCTAGTTCTCATAAGATGGAAGAAAGAAGGTGGGCATAGAAAATTCAGAATTGCAAGATTCTGTTACTATAATTCTATTAAAAATAGTAATAGCATATGTAATTGTGGTATCCTAGGCTGGTCCTTGGAGGATTGATAGGCAGAATTGAGTGAGTATTGTACTCTGAACTATACAACTGAACTGTTTTGCCTAGAACACCTCTATTCTTCCTAAACATATATTCCTGATTTTGTGTGTCTCTGTGTGCGCATTAGAGCAAAACAGTGCTCTCTTATGAGAGCAAAGATAACCAATTTTTATTTATTTGGGTGGCAACTAGATGTAATTGAAAAGCTTCCAGGAAATTATAGTTTTGTTTTTAAAGTCATTTTTCTGATTTATTTTCTTCCAACTTCATGAACCATGGAATTTGTGGTCAAAAACTTCTCTTTTGAAAAAAAAGCTCATTACTATTACATAAAATTGCCAAGAAAAGTATTGATTTCAAGGAAACTTACTTGTACATAATTGTACATTAAATTTATTTGAATTAATATATACAGTACTATCAGACAATATAAAGTATAGGTAATAGCCAACATGCCTTAGTTACTTGATTTTAAAACATTATAAAATTTTGCATAAGAATTTTTTTCCATATAGGGAACTATTTAAGTATAATTTAAGAGTCGGGCAAATATTGTCAAGCTATGCTTCTTTAAAAAATGACTGGAAAGTATTAAAATATAAAAAGCAATGGTTGATAGCCAAAAATCCCATTAGGGTCATGATTTGGGAAGAATATTAACAATCCAATTTTGAAAACTGCACACTGTATGAGTTTTAATATATAAATGCAATTAATATTTTCATATAATTGTTTTAGCAAACAACATGTATTGTGAACAAGGGAAGAAAATAATTAAAAAGCATAAAATATTAAAGATAATATTTGTTAATATTATTATAAATGGACAACAAAGCAATAGAAAGCTCACATCCATATACTACCATTATATTTATACACTTTAGAAATCATGCTTTCATCAATAATATGCTGATTAGCAGAGCTTTAGAAACAATACCAAAGAATGTTTTCATAAAATAATTTGTTATGGAGGTTGCTGTTATCTTCATTGCAAATTCCAAATTCCAGTGAAAGCATAACTATTTTTTCAATCCTCTTAGAAGCATGTTCTTCTGAAAGCCTGTATTACTTTTTTGATATTGTAATTCAGCCCTTAAGCACTGGAATTTCAAACCTCCCAGGATCTCAGTTTATAAAACACAGTAGTGAATTTTCTTTGAAGAAAATAAGAGACTCCGCTCCTGTTTTTCTTTTAATGAGCAATGACTAATGGTTAAATCAGGCAAGAAATGGTAAAATTTTCAACATCAGTATTTCTTTTTAATAACCATTTCCAAATAAAATTAACATGCCTTCTACTATTAATTTTCTATTAACCAAAGATAGTATATCAAATTGAAGATTCTTCCTTAGCCACTACAGTGCTCAGAAGCTGTCAGGTTAATTCAGTGTAAACTATATCTGACAATATATATTTTCTGACATTCCATCTCACACAAACACAGAAATAATATATTAGCTTTGTCCCTTCTATTGTCAAGGTTTTAACAACATTCTCTGACCTACTCTATTCATTTCATAAAAGAAATAAATCTCCTTGATGTATACTGCTGAAAAACTGAAAACAGTATAGGTTCATTAAGACAAAATGTTTTAAAGAGCTATGTTTAATTGCAGAAAAAAAATTTCTCCAGCCTTCATTTAACATTGCTCATTATTAATTTAAACAGAAAATCTGCTCATGTGATCAACATTAATTCCTTTATATCATACAGAAAAACATTTTTTCTAATTTATGTGTAAATTAGTAGGAGAATGCTACTCCATTCATAGTCAGATATGATAAGGCCTAGCTCCTGAGGGGAGGGAGGACTGCAAAATTGATAGCTGTTTCATTTTGCCAAGGTTGACCTAAAACTGAGCCTCCTCTTCCCGCTGCCTTGAAACACTGCAAAAGAATATTTATAGCACTGTTTGGCTCACACAGGTGAAAATGAAAGAAGGATATTATCAGCACACAGTATGGATGATATCTACCTTTCTTCTTTTGGGCAAGCTACCCAATAGTGTTCCGTAGATATTAAATAGGAACAGGGGAAAAATACAGATGTATGACAACCCACACATCAAGGGATTTAGAGCTATGTTTCTACCCTCTCTCCCCCAGTATCAATTGTCACTAATCATAGAGGAAGTTGTAGAATAACCAAAACTCCATGCCTCCCACTCCTAACACCATGATTGTTGCAGAGAACACCATGATTGTATTGAAGGTCACTAAAAAAATCAAGAAATATGCCAATATGAATGTCTCTATTTAGTATAAAAACAAATAAAGGACCCTATAACTGGTCTACAGCTCATCAAATAATGACAGCAATGGCTAGATCCCATCTCTTGGCATAAACAATGCATTATATCACTTTCAAGCTAAATGTCCATTTACCCTTTCTTTTAGGCTGTGGGTGTATTGCTTACTGAATTCAAGCATCAAGCCATAGAGGAACAAAGTAGGACAAATTTTATTGTATGAAATGCCCGATTTCAAAAGTGAATCCCAAATTCCTATCTTATCACCATGGAAATATATGAAGTGCTAAATCCCACAACTTACATTTATCAGGGTATCTTTTCTTGGAAATTATCACTAAAAATTCCAGCATGTTAGAACAGATAGAGGTAGATTTAATAAGTAACAGTACCATTTATATCATTAATTGAAACAAAAACAAAAAAATGACTAGATAATTAGAATCTTCTTTTTGTTTCACTTGTAGAGGAGGAGGTAGAAATAATAACAATATGCTATTTTTGGTACATTGCCTGGTGAAAAGCAACAGGAAATGCAAATAGTTTAGATGGGTAATGCAGAATTTCCCATGGCATTAATGATAGGAACTTTGTTTATCAAGTTAACTAGTGATAATGTTCATTTCACTTTATCTTTTTCCATTCCCAGAAAAAATATATTTGCCAAAGCAAAATGAGACCAGAGATTTTTTCTTAATTTTCCATTAAAACAGAATTGGTTCTTAGGTTACCAAAAGAATTTTTTAGCAACATAATATTTCATTGTAAAAGCAGGGCAAGTTGCATATTATTTTTAGTTTACCATGTTTTCTTGCATTGTTCTATTTATTGCACTACAGAGAATAAATTTAAAGAAATGGCTCTTTCCTGCTGGTAGTTTATAGCTGTTGCTACCTTCAGTTCTCTTGTCAGTTAATATGAAATATCTACATATCCAACATACAAATACCAATTGTAATTTCATTAAAGAGGTATTTACTGAGCCAGCTGCTCAGAGCAAGAATATCCCACCTCCCATAAAATAGATACTTTAAGGATATATATTAAGGAAACTGACACATTCATTCTGTCTGTACATTATTTCAGTCTCACAAAACTAGCCTTGATATCATGTTCCATGTAAATTGTTATTAGAGAATTTCATACATTCCAATCTGTAACTAAAAGTATTTTATTTCTAAGGGGAAAAACCCTATATTACTTGCTACATAATTAGAGTTATGCAGATGGTCTCTTAGGCTTTGCTAGAAATTAGAAAACATGAAGTGCTGCACAAACTGTAGTCAAATGTTATTAAATGTTAAGCCAAGGAAATGCCATCTCCACACCAAATATTTTAGTCTGTAATATTGGTTCTGTATCTAAGCTTAAATAAAGTGGCACATTCAACATATAAGTCAGGTTGTATTCAACTGGAAGTAATTACAAATACTTTCCCATCATTTATAGAATTCATTGCCCCTCAGTATAAATGTGTCGAACACACATTAAAGAAGAAAACTAGTCATAATAATAAATCACTGAAAACTCATCAATATTCATTTTGTTCACTTTACATTTTCAAAATGCTTTTAGAATTGCATTTCATTTCATAATGCAACGGTTGGAACCCTTCCCAATGTAGGAATCTACTATGGATCCTTGCCTAGTAGAGAGCCATGCAGTATTTCTTTAAGTAGTTGAACTGGTAAAGGAACTAGAGAAAAGCATTAAATAATGAGACTGTCAGTTCCATTGTTGAAGAGTAATTATTATTATGAAATCTTTCCTAAGGCTCAATCAAAATCTGCTTTCTTATATTTTAAACTTGCTTTTTCTTTTGCTTGCTCTCAGATACTTGGAGACATTATTGTTTCTTCACAGTTTTCAGGATTAACCAAGGGCATCAATTGTATGTATGTATGTAGATGGATGGACAGACAGATAAATAAATGATAGTTTAGTCCAGGAGACTATGAGTTCTAGTCCCATTAAAGCTGGCTGGCTTTGGTTCAGTCACTGACAGCCAATGACATTAGGTTCAGGCAATAAGCCATTCCTATTGCAATCATTGGATCAACACTTGGTTGACCCAAAAAGCAGACCCTGAATTTGTAGGAAGTTCATAGAAAACAGGAATTTCATAGCACTGCACTTCTGGAAGGAAGGAAAGAAGTGATACATCCATATCCATTTAAAAAAAAACAAACTTTAAATCCCCAATCAAACAGAAATTTAAAACCACTGATTTTTAAAATTAGCTTTACAAGGTTTGGAAAATATCCAGGTATGAAAATATTGAAGATGAGGTTATAAAATGAAATAGCTATATGTCTAGAGAGTAGTAAGAGCATGCTCCATTATAAATATTATATCCTTTACACTATGCTTTTATTAACACTGCATTTTCCAACAGTATTTTCCATACTTGTATCGAATGTTCAGGAAAATTAGTTATGTAGGATTGGCTAATTTGAATACTTTATTTATTTACAATGTGTAATTTATTTAAGTATATTTTTTCAAGTGACATAACAATAAACATTCTCTAGATTATGTCTTATTTGTATTACTTTACTTAATGCAGTCAAGCTAATATGACATCTGATCCAATCATTTTTTTAAATCAAGTTATTAAATTTTAGTGAAATTATGTAGTAAATCTAAAAATAATGAATAAAATGCAAGAGTGACATAAAGGAGGACAAAGATCTTATTCCTTTACTGTACGGTTAAGCAACATTTTCTGCTTCAGTTCATACTCCTGGCTTGCTGTTAGACTGTAAGACTTCCAGTGACATATGACTTTTCATTCACATTTCTCAGATTGGCATTAGAGATGTGTTCATTGTGTGTATGTGTCTTTGAATAATTTTTGATTCCTGGAGACTGCCTGGACAAACCCTTGCAGTTTTCTTGGCTTTTTGGAAATGGTTTGCCGTTAACATCCTAGGCTGAGAGAGAGAGAGTGACTGGCCACTCAAATGGCTTTGTGCTTAAGGCAGAACCAGAACTCCCATTCCCACAGTTTTCTTGCTTGGTGTCTTAAGCATTACACCAAACTGGCTCTTGTTCTTTCCTTTACATTCCTAAACTCATAAACATAAGTGAACTTTGCATTAACCCTACAATCAATCATTTTTACCATCACATTTTATTGATGAAATTTCTGGGTGTTCTGGGCCTGCGATCTTAAGAATTATTGCTTAAGGGGTAAATATCCCTAATTACTAAACTGTATTTCCTTAAGAACACATGTTCTTAATAATAGAAGTAAATAAATAATAGAATCCTTTTAACCAATATGCCTTTTCCTGATTAATAATATTTCATATGAATAAGTGTGGCAATCCTAAAAGCCCTATGAATAATTAGCATTTTTCTTACCTTCCTCTTGGCAAATCGATGTCATCTTTCTTCCAGCGAACTGATGGCTGAGGATCACCTTGTACTTGGCATCTAAACTCAACAACATCTTCTTCCAAAACCACTTGGTTGATTGGTCTTCTCAGAAATGTGGGTCGTTCTTGAAAACAAGAGTTCCACATTAAATAAGATAGCTATGTTTCATTTCAAATATTGAAAATAGTCCAGCCCAGAATAAATTTATTGCCCAGTGATTTATTAAAACATTTCTCTATTCTCATTAACAGCTATGAAGTCTAATGTTTAACCTGCTTGGGCCAAGTTTTTATTTAATTTTAATGAGTTGATATTTTAGTATTTCCCAGATTTATGTTTTCTATACAAATAAGTGAGTGTTTTATATTGTATCATGAATGCCTTCTTTTTTTTTCTTTTTCATATCATGTAAGTCCCTGAGAGTCAAACAGATTGTGACAAGGTACAAAATAAATAAATAAATGCATACATGACTTCATATTCCACACAAATACTCATAATTGCATTTGTACATCATTTCTACATTTTGCCTATTGTTAGGGAAGAATATGTAAGTTATTGATTCTTTTGTACTTATTAGTCATACAACATGATTATTCCCTTATTCAATTAATGAATAAAATGTTTAGAATAATGTAATTCAATTAACAATATTTATATAATATAAATAGCCAATTTGCTATATTGATTAAAGGCACTGGGCTAGAAAACTGTGAATTCTAATTCTGCCTTAGATAAGAACTCAGCTGAATGACTTTGGGCCACTCATTCTCAGAAGAAGGCAAGGTTAAACCATTTCTGAAAATGTTGCCAGGAAAACTGAAGGGACTTGTTGAATATTCAAAAGCACATATTGTACATGTATAGACAACAATATCAACTAGATTTAAATCAAATGCACAACATTTTTACAATGTTAGTCCCTCATTGGATAAAAAGAGTCAATGCTCTGGTATATCCAAAGTAAAGTATACTATTTTCATAGGGCAGTAATACTAATTTCAAAAAAGGCTGAAAAGTTTTTTCTATTAATCAATAAATAATGTATCCGTAAATTTGAGTAGCATCATTACAATCATAATTTTCAGAATGCAAATTAAAATGAAGACATATATTCTATATTAAATAAAGGATTTTTTTTAGATTATAGCTGAATAAATATATCTTACTATCTCCCAAAATGTTTCTATGTTAAATAATACAAGCCTTAGAGAAGAAATGCATATAAAAGAGATCAGAAGAAATCATTTTGTCAATCATATGGACTCTGGCTTGTTATAAATAAGCTTTATACCAATTTTTCTCGTATACTTTATTAACATATATAGGTAATCCTTGACTACAACTGTAATGGAGCCTGCCCATTAGGATTGGAAGTCATGATATCCATTAAGTGAAATGCTGACATAATCACTTGTCTTGTGAGAGCCAATTCTCTCCTAATATGGTTGATATGGTTGTGGGGGCACTGCAGCATCCCTGCAGTTGGTCATAAACCCAAGCAACTGTGGGGCACTGCAATTGTCATAACTTCGGGACTGAGTTATAAATAGCTCTGAGGCTATCTACCACAACTTCATACAGTCACTAAGCAACTGGTTATGAGGGGTACCTGTATAACAAAGTTTAGGGTATTAACGGCACCTGACAATCATGAGATAATACATATGTATAGTATTGAATACAACATTTGTCAAAAATTGCTAACCCAATAATATCACTTTCACTTTAGAAGATGAAGTATCATTATTTATTTTGTTTATTTAATTACTTAATTCTTTCTCATTAATTTGAATATGTGGTCCTTTCATGTAACTCAAATAAAAGGAAAGAATAAAATTACAACTAAACTGAACTGTCAATGTTTAATGAATAGGATCTAAGCAAATGGCTGTGGATTTTTATCTCAGATCAAATGAAGCGTCTATTATTTATATTTTTGTTCCAGTATGCAGAATTATATATAATTATATAATTTCACTCTGATATGTGGGACAACTATTATTTGTCAGTTTCTCCTCTAAACCTAACCAGGTCTCCCCTACACCAAACTCCCATGATCATGAACAAGTTGCTTCTGAAAGCTGACAGAAACTTTTGAGTGAATGTGTGGATGCTGTGGGTGAATGTTGCCATAAAGAAACAGAAATATACGTAGTACAAAACCACAGATCAGAATATCTAATTGCATACACTTAAGTAAACTATGGCAATATCTTCCATGCCAAGGAAATAATGTGGCAGAAGATGTTTCATGCACTCAATCATTCCTTTTAAAAAAATGGCAAGTTTAAGAACTTAAGTTTAAAGAACAGAATATTATTTGTGAATAAAAGCAACATAAATGATATGTTTTGAATCAAAACTAACATGTGTAGTTAAATGCACATATTTTCTTTAAGCTATAAAAAATCTGAAAAATTCAAAACTTTTTATCTTTAAAGCAAACACTACAAAATATTATGAATACCTACATAATACATTTGGAGTATAGATTTAACCATCCTTTCAGCAACAAAATTGCTCAACAACATTGATTTTAATGAGTTTATGCTGATTAAATCTAAACATCAACTACAGTAACAATTATGTCAGTATTACTGAGAATGGAAATGCTTCTTGTTAACACAAAGGAAAACTCATGCAGTTTTCTTTCAATATTAACTTGCAATGATTATATCACTAACTCTCTTTTTATGATACAGTAATCTCTTAATTTTGGGTAGAGTTGGGGTGAATGGATGGAGCTGAGCTTTTATTGGCAAAATGCCCTGTCTGATGCCTATGTGGATAAAAACAATATATTTTAATTTATCTTGTCATACACCTATCTATGATTATTTAAAGTATGCCAAACTTATTTATGAAAACTTCTTCAAAAATTCTTATTCATATGCAATTGTAATTTTGTTCTTCCTGAATATACAGTATATTCACTGAGCTCCTGATAACGTTTTATTTTCTGTTACCCATTTTTACCAGAGGCTATGCCTCAAGCTAAATTCCTTGTATGGTGACCTAGATACCAGTTCCAAGTGATATGCTAGAATTAATTTTAGATACTGGTAGCAAACATTTTAAAACCAAAATAAAGGAATATTTCCTGCAAATATCTAAAAGCCATTATGTAAGAAAACAATGTATACATTTAATATTCAGCAGCTTCACTTTCTTCTATTAGAATTTTCTATGCATTTCCAGTAAAAAAAAATTAATAACTTTGTTCTGCATTGGTTCTGTATCCAGATAACCTTAATTTCTTTTTCAAGTTTATTTTTAGAACATGGTTATTATTTATAAGAATAGTTTTCTAAAATAAGGAATTGAAAGCAATATAAAATGCCTAAAGAGAAATGATCATAAAACTTAGTTATTTGAGACAGACATTTTTCAGAATTAGTATAGATAAACTACAGATTCAGTTCCCTATAGGGTTACAAATATTTTTTTTCTAGGAGTTATGGAAAGAATAGAATAGAATAAAATGGAATGGCATGGCATGGCATGGCGGTACGGTACAGTACAGTACCGTACTAATATTAATAAACAATAGAATTTGAAATTTCTATCAGCTGAGTAATACTTTATCAAATACATTTTCTAATTTTCTAACAGGAACCAATAGAAGAAGTCGATTGAAAATATCTTTTTTTGTTTCATTTTTGTATTTTTATATTTTAAAAATTAATTCCTAAACTTTCATCATTAGACATTGTGGGAAATAGTTTGCACAAAGTAATTGAAGTAATAATAATATCTTTATTATGTTTCAATACCAGCGTAACATGTTTGAACTATCTCAGTACAAGAGAAAAATATAAGAGTAAAATATAACAGTTTAATAAAGGCATATTTATATTAATAAATCTAGCTATAAATCTAGCTGTCAGGGCAAAGGCAAAAAGCTATTTTCAAAAAAAATTCAGGACACTTGTTATTTAACAAAATTTCCAAATAACATTGACTGGGCCAGTTGACAGAAACATGAATATATTTTAGAATTCCTTTACCAAAAACAGTAAGTTCTGCAGGATCACTGTCCCGTTCTCCCACCATATTTGTGCCGACGCATGTGTACATTCCAGCATCACCCTTTCTTGTATTTGAAATCATGAGCTTTCCACTTCGTATCTATTATAAAAAAAAAGTTGAAAAGATAACTTGTTATGCACTATGAAATTTTCCCTGAAATACTTAGAAAAGAATAAAAAACAGCAATAGTGCTTAATTTTAATTTCATTTAAATATAGAGGACTGTGCATTTGAAGGAAAAAATAATCATGACAAGTGGGTAAAAGTACCACATTCAGTCTAAACATCTGGCTGACTGTACGATAAACACATAAGAAAAAAGTGCTCTAGGACTTTAGAATTCAAACAGTCAAGACCTGCCGCATAACTTGCCAGATTTAAAAATCACCTATCAGAAAAACAAAAAAGTCTAGATAGTGAACATGGCAGTACCTGGAGACAGCAGAAAAGATGATAAAGAACTGGAGAAAATGACAAAATACAAAGACCTGCCAATAGAAATAGAATGACTGTGGCAAAAGAAAACAAAGGTAGTAGTACTAATAGTAATAGACGCCTTAGGTGCAATCCCAAAACAATTGGAGGACAACTTGAACATCATTCAAATTCACCATCAGTCAATTGCAAAAGGAGGCTTTACTTGGAATAATTTTTATCAAACATCCACATCTGCCTATCCCAGGTTTTTGGGAAGGACTCAATTGGTGAACAAAAATGCCAAATCCAGTCTGAACATCTGACCATATGTTGATCCATCGATTGCAATAGGAATGGTTTGTTGCCTGAACCCAATGTCATGGGCTGACAGTGACCGAACCAAAACAAGCCAGCTTTAATGTGACTAGAACCCATAGTATCAGGGAAATAAAGTCTTGGCTCCTAAAAAATCAGCTATGACTGTTGTTGAAAATTGATGTGGTAACTACAGTAATTATTTCTGTAAATTTGCATACATATAGAATAAAGAATTCTACATATTCTTTGCTATTTTTATTTTATGAAGCAAATTTTAGTACTTCTAGTTGCTGTATGATACATTTGTATATTGCATGAAAAGCCATTTATTTCAATAATTGTCTTGAAAATCTGTAGTGAGATTTGTTCTTTAGTAATTCCTCACAGTTAGAACAATTAATCAGTGGAACAACTTGCCTCCAGAAGTTGTGAATGCTCCAACACTGGAAGGTTTTAAAAAGATGTTGGATAACCATTTGCCTGGTGTAGGGTTTCCTACCTAGGCAGGGGGTTGGGGACTAGAAGACCTCCAAGGTCCCTTCCAACTCGGTTATTCTATTCTAATTCACATAACAGATAACAGAAAATCAGAGTTGGAAGGAACCTTAAAGGTCATCTAGTCCACCACCCCACCCAAGCAGGAGACCTTATACCATTTCTGACAAATGGCAGTCCAATCTCTTCTTGAAGGTCTCAACTTCCAAGGGCAAACTATTCCATTGGTTGATTGTTCTCACTGTCAGAAAGTTTCTCCTTATTTCCAGGTTAAATCTCTCCTTGTTCAGTTTCCACCGATTATTCCTTGTCTGATCTACAGGCGCTTTAGAAAATAGCTTGACCCCTTCCTCTCTGTGGCAGCCCCTCAAATATTGGAAGACTGCTATCATGTCTCCCCTGGTCCTTCTCTTCACTAGACTTGCCATGCCCAGTTCCTGTAACAGTTCTTCATATGTTTTAGTCTCCAGTCCCCTAATCATCCTGGTTGATCTTCTCTGTACTTTTTCTGGAGTTTCAACATCTTTTTATAATGTGGTGACATAGATTTAGCATTGTATGTTCTACTTACACTTATTCTCTCTTCTCTATCATCTATTCGGATTTTGTCTTTTTTCCAGTAGATAGTGGGTTCAGGATGTCCTCGAGGAGGTTGGCACTCTAAGATAGCTGGTTCACCTGCTGCCACAACAACATCTGTAGGATTTTGGCGGAAATCATCCCGTAATACTGATTCAAAAAGAATACAGAAAGAGGGAGTATCCAGATTAATTACTCATAACACATAACAAATGAACACAAATATTGCTTTACCAAAGTTTGATGGTCCTTTAAAAAGCATGATTTGAAACCATCCATAATCAGCTAATACAACTTCACAGATATCCTTTCTTATGAATACAACTATAAATTTAATTTTTCAAAGAAACACATCACTAAATGTACCCAATATACACATATCTGAGTTTTCTATCTGTAACAATACCTCTGTTTAGTGCAATATTTGGGGATGACAAACCTTCATAATTTTTATTCTAACATTTTTAAATCATTGTGAAACAAACATAAATTTGCTAATGAATTCAGATGAAGAAAAAGTCAGAGAAGAAAGGAAAGTGATTAAAAAACTGCATTCCTAGGAACTATATGCCTAGATATCTGGGACAAAAAGTTCACCTCTTGCATAACTACCCATTGTGAAAATATTTATATATATATATTTAATTCTGCAGTGCTCAGAGTTGTTTTGTGAGTGAGATGGACATGATATAATGCCTTGGTAAGATCACACTTGGAATATTGCATCCATTTTGGTCGCCATAATATAAAAAAGATGTTAAGACTTCACCAAGAGAGCAGAAAACAGCAACAAAGATGATTAGGGGAGACTGGAGGCTAAAACATATGAAGAATGTTGAAGGAAACAGGTATGCCTAGTTTAATAAAAGAAGCACAGACACGACATGATAGCAATGTTCCAATATCTAAGGGCCTGCCACAAAGAAGAGGGAGTCAACCTATTGTCCAAAGCACCTGAAGACAAGATAAGAAGCAATGGATGGAAACTAATCAAAGAGAGAAACAACCTAGAACTAAGGAGAAATTTCTTTGATCAGTGGAATGACTTTCCTCTAGCAGTTGTGAGTGCTCCAATGCTGGAGGTTTTTAAGAAGAGATTAGACAACCATTTGTCTGAAATGGTATAGGGTTTCTTGTCAGAGCAGGGGGTTGGACAAGAAGATCTCTAAGGTCTCTTCCAACTCTGTTATTCTGTTATAAATTTGCTAAACAAACAAACATTAATTGACTACCAAGAACAATTATAAATTGTTGCAATTTATAAATTCAATAAATTATAAATTGTTCTGCACTGATAGAAGATCTTTCAGGAGCTTACAGAAAAATAAACTATGAGCCCTCAAGGGAAGGACAAAAAAAAAAGAGAAATTACAGAAACACCAATGAATACCCAAAGGGCAGAGAATATTGAGACTGTAAATATCAGGCTATAATTCAAGACTTATAAAATCTACTGACAAATACGCCTGTCTTTTAATTCCTGTAGGAAAAACTGCAAAGACTGGCTAAAACATATCTCCATGAAGAAGGTAAGTAAACTCTGGGGTTTTATTGGTGGTTTCCCATCCTTCACTTCAGTTTGTGAAAGAGAACAGAAAAGGAGGAAAAATAGTTGGAAATTTGTTAAGAATCTAAAGCATGGACCTCAGACGAAGACTAACTGTGGCTCCTGTCAATCAAGGAAATCTGACTGGTGGGGTATAGGAGAAGGGCCTTCTCTGCCATGGCATCTGCCCTTTGGAACATCTTACCCCCTGAGGTAACATTGGCTCCCATCCTTCTGATTTTCTGTAAGGGCCTAAAGACTGAGCTCTGCCAGATTGGGGTCCCAATGAGAGAGCATCACACTGGAGAAGGTTGATGAATTAATTAAGAGGCAATCCACTACTCCCCTGCATCCTGATCCCTCTCTCCCCATCTTTTAACTATAATTTTATTTTTCTTTGTAATTTCCATTTTTTATTATTTTTAAAATATCTTTTATTATTTTAAAGCTGTATGCTGCCTAGAGTTGCTTCTAAACAAGTTGGGTCTGTCAGTTATACATGGCCTAACTATACTATAATATCAGTCCTTAAATGTGAGGCCCGTAGTCATTAAATACTAAAATGCAAAAGAGTAATAATGCAAAAGGGTTTGCTATATTAGTTGTGTAAAATAGCTATGGTGAAAATGAATCACATGTTTCTCATGAAACCCCAGTGCTGCAGCGCAGATTCTAGTCACCTTCACTGCACTGCACTGGCCAGGATACCTATCAATCATTGGGAGGACACATTTTTTTGAATATCTCTATAGAAATAACATTGAAGGAGTATGTGTCCAATGGTCTCCACCTCTTCTGAGCCACAGGAGCAGAATCTTTCAGTCAATGGTATCTTTTTATACTTGCTGTGCAGGATGGCCGATGAAAGTGCATAGCACTGTGCAAGCGAAAATGCTTTCTGGTAGTTCACCACCTCCAACTGGCTAAAATAACTGGCAGGAGAAACAACATATCTAATTCAGTCTGGAGCCAGAAACAATGGAGAATTCCCTAAGTCCACTTGCCTCTCAATGTCCTTGACCCTTTGTCACAATGTTTGTTTTGCTTGGTTGTAGTCCAACTTAAGTATTGAGGCTGGGGGGAAGTCTAGTTTGGCAAGGTTGGACTCAATGGCCTTTATCCATGAAGATGAGAATTTGTCTTGGAGGTTTAATGGAACAAGGCCTTGAGGAAAGAAATTAAGCTTTAGCCAAAGATTTAAAGAAGCTATATTCTTGCTTTGACTTTTATCAATCCTATTGCCACAAGCAGAAGTATATTTGAGACAGAATCTGGAGAATTGCTCTAATAAATTTGGATTGAACAAGGTCCTGTAAAGAAGCTGTGCTATCAACTTGTCCAGAAAGAGCTTAATTGTGGCAGGAACATAGTATCCCCAATTTGTGCAGAAAAAATTGAGAATGGCGTTCGCTGATCTTTGACCAGAGACAGTTGCATATTAATCATGTGTTTTTCTTGAGTCAGTTGCATGGATGACCACCCCTAGATACTTAGTTCATAAAGTTCTTTGTTCCCTAGACTTTAATGCTATGAAAAATAAACAAGATGGAATTTAAAATTCTAGAATAAGAGTTAGTACAAGAAGATATCTTTTATATAATAGGCAAAATTTAGACAATTCCAAAGGTAGTAATTTACTGTTTATTCACAAGGAACAGAAGAAACTGGAGAAATGGAAGGAATCTGATTAGAAATCTAAAAGAATAAATGTACTTTATTATGGGATGCATATGGGTGAAAGCTCATACAAGAACAAATAAACGTTATACTGTTGCTATTATTCAGAAAAATAATAAGATAAAGTCAAAAATGAAAGCAGAGAACTACAAATAACATCCCATGAAGAGAAACATAGACCTGAGAATAAGTTCTAGAGTGGGCTGAGTTTGAAAACATACAAATGGAGAGTGTCAACATAAGAGAATAACAGATTTATTTTTAAGACATAAACAAAAATTCCTCCCAAAATAAGAACAGTTGAGAAAAGAAAGAAGCTGCCCAAAGAGATTTTTGTTTTCCTTCACAATATATGTTTAAGTGGATACTAGACAGTAATTTGTAATGGATACTTGATTTGGAGTGCTGCATAATAATATAAATAGCCTTTTTAAGATTAAGATTCTGTGAAAACAAAGAACAGAGTACAGGTAGCTTATTAAAAGCTATTCCAAATTTTATTCAGTGCCACATATCTTCTCTATAAGTTTATGACACTAGAAGGGGATGCAGGCTTTAATCACAGGAAGAAAACAGCAACCTTGTCATGACTGTCCTTTCACACACAGTCTCCAAGTTAATTTACTTCTGATAAAACAGAATATAAAATGACTCTAATATAAACCTATAAAAATGGGCATTTCATCTTTTATAGATTAGCTATGTGGAAATGTTACCTTTTCATTAAAATTCACTTTTTATTAATAACAATCCTCTGAGAAACCAATAAAGCCCTGCATCTTACTAAATAAACAGTCTGGAACAATTCAGGGGGAAAAATCCTCAGTTCACAAATGGATTTAATTTATTGCTGCAGCTCTTAATAAAATGTATTCTGCTTTAACATTTTGAACTGCACATTTCCTGTTTCCTTGTAGTATATGCAAAGATCAAATGTATATGAACGTGAATTATGTATTAAACACACTGAGTTGAGCCTGCATTTGGCTCTCAGATAAAGGTACAGGATGTGGCTTATCATTTTAAAATGTTCAGAACATGCAAGTAAATCTGAAGAGCGAAGCAAAACATGAGTGTGTATGTGCGTGTGTGTGAGAAGAAAATTAAAGGTTAATTTAGTTTCTAATATGTACACTTCCTTTAACTTTATGTCTAGATGTTTAAAATGAAAACAAAACAATTGTGAGAAACAAGTTTCCTACAAGAACAATTCTTCACAGCAAGTAAACTGTTTAAAGTAAAGCTACCTTTTACAAAATCACCACCAGTCAATTGAAAAAGGCAGCTGTATTTGGAACAGCTTACATCCTGTGACAACACCTTTAACATTATCAAACAACTGCCTATCCTTAAGAAGAACTTGATAGGTGGACAAACATGCCATATCCAGTCTAAACATCTGACTGATTGTGAAAAAAACCCATAATACTAATTTATTAAATTTGTATAGTACTTAGCTCACAACAATTGTCATATCTTGTTAAATTAGCATCACCTAACAACTATATGAATGTGTGTGTGTGTGTAAAATCATTTTGATTCAAATAATGGAAAAATGGTTGAAATTTCAGTAGCTGTGTAAAAGTAATAATAAGGAACAATAATTCCCAATTTGTTGTTTGCAGATCATTGATATGCAAGGCATAATAAACAGCATGTGAATGAGGGAGAAGTAATGAAATAATATGATCAGAGTAATTCTGCTGTATCATTTTCACTGTTATATTATTTTGTTTGTATCTTGTTTTAAATATTCTTTTATTAAATAGATTAATAAGTTCCATATCTCCAAGGCTTAATTCTCCTCATTTTTTTGTTTCTATTATAGAAACTCTCCTTTACAAAATTGAATTTCTATTTATATGATTGCAAATAATAATTCATCTGCTATTTCTTAATATGATGGACATCCCATGAGCCAACTAAACTACAGATTAAACAAATAGAAGAAAAAAGTATATGTTTATTGGAAAATTTGAAATAATATGCTTCATAAACAAAAAACTAAAACACTAAATACAAACTGGGAGGATACAACCTCGTAGACGACCCTCACTGTCAAGGACCTAGAAGTACTCATTTCAAAAGATCTAAGCCCAAGAGCTCACTGTAACAGCATTGCCAAAAAGGCATTAAGAGTTGTTAACCTACTTTTGCGAAGCTTCTACTCCAGTAGCACTGAACTGCAAACCAGTGCATACAAAACTGTCACCAGATCAATTCTCGAATACAGCTCATCTGCCTGGAATCCACACTGTATAATGGACATTAATACAACTGAATGAGTCCAGAAGTATTTCGCGAGAAGAGTACTCCACTCCTCAGCTTGCAATAGATTACCTTATACCACCAGGCTTGAAATTTTGGACCTAGACAACTTAGAACTACACCGCCTACAGTCTGACCTAACCTGTCAATGACTACTTCAGCTTCAACAACAATTAACGCACAGGCAAACAATAGGTACAAACTCAAAGTAAACTGCTCCAAACTTGATTGAAGAAAATACAACTTCAGCAACAGAGTGGTCAATGCCTGGAACTCAGTACCTGACTCTGTTGTTACATCCTCAAATCCCCAAAACTTTAACCTTAAACTGTCTACCTTGGAACTCACTCCATTCCTAAGAGGTCTGTAAGGGGGTGTGCATAAGCGCACCAGTGTGCCTACTGTCCCTGTTCTACTGTTCCCATTTATTCATACTCATTTATTATGTATATACTTATATCTGTTTATACGTATGTTTATGTGTTATGTTCATACTTATACTTGCTTCCTCATACATGCTTGACAAACTAAACTAAATAAATAAAATAAATAAATTTCATTTACAAAACTGTTTCCTGGTGTTTGACATGACAAACTTATTTTATACATACATGTATAAAATACATGTATCTTTGACAAACAAATATCAAACAAAGCGAAATACATAATAATACACATTTTGACAGCGGCCAGATTAGCTTTTGCCCAATGTTGGAAGCAGCCACAGGTTCCATCAGAGGAAATGATCATTCAAAAAATTTCAAGTTGTGCAGAAATGGACAAATTAACACCCACAAATTAAGCCACACCCACAGAACCGGTTGTTAAAAAAATTGAATCCCACCCCTGATCTCATTATAGCTTTTCAAGTGTCCAACGCACATATATTATTCTGTAATATAAAATAAACAACATTATTTCTGAAATAATGCACATATTTTTGAAATTTTGTTCCTAGAATTTAATCTTCCATATAACTAATGGATTTTTGCAATACCAAAGGAAGGAAGGAAGGAAGGTTAATTCTCCAAGAAATGTTTGTTTATTTGATAGTTAAAGAATAAAATTAAACTATTAGTAGTAAGTAAACACAGCAATATGCAAATAAAAAAACATTTAAAGCCACCATATAAACAATTAATGTTCAACCAGATAAATATATAGAAATAGAAATATATATCAACCAGAAAAATTAGAAAATTAGTTTTAGCTCAATATAATGCTTTATTAACTAATTTAAGTGTTAAAGAATTATCTGAAAGACAAGGCAATCAGTGAGCTGATATTTCTTCCAAAGTAGTCTCATAGGAAAAACTAATATTTCACCATTAAAGGCAATCAGTCTGAGTTATACGAAAACTCTTTCTAGGATTATTTACATAACTTCACATTTTTATTGATTATACGATTAAAACTCAACTGAAACCAGAGGACTGCAGTCTTTTATGGCCTGGTGATGTATGTCTTCAGATATAGGCTTCCCAAGTGTGTATCACATTAGTGGGTCATTATTCTTGCAGCTTGTTTTTAATTTAAGTACTATTATGTCATTTTGGAAATACTAAATCAAATCTACTGTGCTTATTAATTAGAGGTATACTAAAAACAGTATGAGCATACTTGGGATAAACTTGGATTACAAATAGGCCACACATTTTATTAAATAAAAACAAACAAACTAACAAATAAATACTGTCCAAACATAATAAAAGTGATTGCTACTGCAGGAAATATTATATTTAGGACAGGTATTTAGGTTAAGCTGATAACCTGTTATACATCTTCTCTGTCTTCCCAAATTATATTATATGAAAGTGTGCATGGTTCAGTGCTTATGATTATTATTTTATCAATATTTTATTTCTTATTATTCAACTTAAACAAATAATTTATTTGTAAAATGTACTTTAGTTTTAAGTGTTTATAAACTGTCAAGAGCCCATCAGAGTTAGCAATGCACTAATAAAAAGGAAATAAATAAATATGCTACATTATGCAATATCAAGCAATTTTTTTAAAAAAGACAAAATGATGTATTTTCTTTTTTTAAAAAATAATCATTTATTTAAGACAGGTAAAAAATTACCCTACTACTTAAAACAGAATAATCAATAATCTAGTATCTAAATACATAATTGTATTTTTTCAACGTAATTAGTTCAATACTAAGTAGACATATTCGGATTCTTGCAAATGGTTTTGGGGAAATGTATACACACTTACCTATATTATATTATTTCATCTATAATTAACATAGATGTATTGTCTCATACATGTAAAAATATATCAATAAGATTCAGAAATCATTATTCTTAAAGGTTAGATTGTAAATGTGTGCAACATGCATACATTTTCATTGTATGCAACACATTACACTGTAACTTATTTGTTATATTATTTTTGTAACAGTTGTAAGCAACAATTTCTAATGAGAATGAATAAATACTTGTGTCATGTTAATGTTATCATTATATATTAATATTATATAATAGAACAGAATATCAAATCACTGTCAATGCACAACTTGTGTACAACGAAATTGAATATGCCTCCCTTGGTGCAGCCCCCCCAAAACACAAAATACATCTCAATAACTCAATAAATGAAAGAAATAGAATCCCTAAATCCAAATAAGTAATAACTAACACACGTTCCCATATACCTTTATGTACGTAATATTATATTATATTAGACCGGTATGAACATGTTGCTTGTTGCGTTGGCCCTGCAGATCTATCATTATTAAACCTAGTTGTGGTGTTATGTTACATTCAGAAGTCTGACAGCCCATGGATAAAAACTATTTTTCAGCCTATTCATTTGTCTGCCTATGCTTCTATATCTCCTGTCCAATGCAGAAGAGTAAAGAAGTGTTGAACAGGGTGTGAATGATCCCTGAGGATTTGTTGAGGCAGCGGGTTCTAGCAATTTCATCCAGTGGTGTCAGGGGACAGCCCTTAATTTTTTGTGTTGTGCTCATCACCCTCTGTAATGCTTTTCTGTCTGCAGCTGTCAAGCCATCATACCATACCATAACACAATATGTAAGGACTCTTTCTATCGTAGACTGGTAAAAGGAAGTCATCAGTCGTTGTTCCACCTGATTTTTCTGCAAAAACCTAAGGAAATGGAGTCTCTGTTAAGCCTTTCTGACTACCTGGATCATGTTATGTTTCCAGGTGAGATCTTGGCTAAGGTGGACTCCCAGAAATTTGAAAGAGAAGACCCTCTACATAGCCCCCCTTGATGTAAAGTGGGGAGGTTCCTCTCGCTGCTTCCAGAAGTCTAAAACTATCTCCTTTGTCTTGCTGGTGTTTAGATGCAAGTTATTTCCTGAGCACCATGTGGATAACTTCTGGACTTCTTCTCTGTATGCTAATTCATTTTCTCCCGTAATAAGACCCAATATAGTGGTATCATCTGCAAACTTTATTATCACGTTAGATGGACCAGAGGATATGCAGTGTACAATGAGTACAGGTAGGGACTGAGCACACAGCCTTGAGGAGAGCCAGTACTGAGCTTCAGGGAGGAGGATATGTTAATATATACTATCTGTCTTAGTAGAAAGCATGGATATGTTGGTGGGCTCTTAGCCAGCTGACTTCATAAAATGAATAATATTCTTTCTTAAACAATGTAATTAACTCTTAATGAACCTTTTCCATTTCCAGTAAATTCAATTTAGTTTAATCCATGGGTTTATGGTAATGTTGAGCTCATTAAAATGTTACTTAAAACTCAGTATAATGCATACTGAGAGGTATCAGCTTCATTATGATAATATATTGTAGAATGAAAAAAAGAATGCTTTATTATCATTTAAGTGTTTCCAAAACTAAATAAATTTGCATAGTGAGAAGGCTCATAGAATAGTTTAGATGATACTCAATAATTAAGCAGATCTGTAATTAAAAATGCATTTATAAAAATAATGGTATTGTTTATTCCTGGTTATTTTCCCAATTAAGAAAAGTAGCCATATCAATCCAATACATGAATTTGGATAGGACAGATGGAACAGGCAGATCACAAGCTAAGATTAAAATCTTTTTTATTCCTAATCATGGCTATGTTTGTTTAAACATTTCCTGATAGAAAACAGTACTTGCATAAAAAATAAATAAATAACATGGCCAGTCATTCTTTTACTAGTTGTAAATTAGAAGAGTCAAACAATGATGAGTTATGCTACTATGTGGCCAGCAATACAGACACATTGTATTCTGTTTTGCAGTTTTGCATACCTATTAGAGGATCTAATAAAGAATTGCTGCAAATAAATTACAACACTGTTTTGCTCATTATCATTTTTCTCTTGTATTCTCTATAACATGTTCTACATAGTACATTATGAAAAATACTTCATTATATGTCTTTATGTATGTAATTCAGAAAATTAAATTCATTGGCTCTTATTTTCCCTAAAAATCTGTTTTATTACAAATTAATCTCAACAGGAGGTTTTTTTTTTCTTTACATCATAAGAATTACTTGAAGAACTACATGTCTCTGATAGTTTCTATTAATTAAAAAAAAATACTTTGCTTTCTTCATAGCAGTGTCTGCCTTCTAGAGTGAGGCTTCTCCAAAATTTTAACAGTTCCCACCTTACTGATATCAAGTGCCCTAAAGGCTCTGCCTATGACTTTGGAGTAAGTTTGAAGTCTTCTCATTTTTCCCCCTTTGCTTTGCTCCTATCCGTGTTTGTTTTCTCTGTTGTTTTGTTTAGTGATGCTGTTGCATTGTCCCTTTAAAATGTTTTTTAACAATTTGTAAATTTGTAAATAGGTGGTGTATAAATTTAATAATCTCCCAGTGTTGCCAGGAGTCAGGTGGTATATAAATTTAATAAATAATAATATGTTATGGGCCTTTCATGCTCTGAGCAGGATGAGAGCTATGCCAGAAGTTCAACCATACTAGATCGACCTTATCATAAAGACTGAAGAAGACTGTGGCCCACATAAACAATATGGATCAGTCATTGCCCAGGTCAACAAGATACCATACCAGATCAATCATCAATCAGGACTATGCTAGGAGTTCCTGGACATCTATTGTAAAATGGGGTACAGGATTCAGGGCTGCAGGGTGAGCAACCAGGTCAGCAGCTGCAGGACTACTGGAGAAAAAGCTGAATACCTGTCATAAATATTGAAAGAGCTGGAAAGTTGAAGAAAGAGACAGGAGGACTAATAACTGACTACACAAGACCAAGCTTTAAGAACAAATGCATACAAAGTCAGAATTGAGAGGGCAGTAACAGATAGCAAATGCCAACTCTACAAAGAAGCTAACAGTGGGCAATTTAATTAGCTGCTTCAAAAAGATTGCATATGGCAAAAATGAAGCATTGGATTATCTACAAGAAATAATCATTTTTCTGCAAGGAATAACTGGTGGGGCCACAAAATAGAGAAAGTAAAAGAAAATGAACAAGCTAAAGTGTTCTGGAACTTTAGAATTCAAACAGACAAACACCTGCCAGTTAATACCCTAAACTTAACAAATGTTGATGAGAAAGGGAAAAATTCTGAATAGTGGACATTGCAGAACCAGGAGACAGCAGAAAAAAGAGAACTGGAGAAAATTTTCTCCACATGTTTTGATTATCCTGTTTATGTGCATTAATTAAACATGATACTGTACTCTCTAAGGTATATCCCTGCATCTTATACAATATAAATTTTTTAATGTTATGTTTATCTTATTATAATTACTGCTTTTCATATTTTAAGCTTGGATTATGAAGATAAATTTGCAGCATATAATTCATGTTTATCAGGAAACAATTATAATAAACTTCCTGTTGTTAATAAAATAGCATTTGACTTTTTCACAGTAAAGTCATATCCTTAATTCATATTAAATTTAAATTGCTATTGAAATCTTTTTTTAATATTCACTACTTTCAATATCCTTTTTAAAACAAAATTTAGTAAATTTTATTTAGTTTTCAAAATTTAAAAACATAAAACTGTATGCATCATTATGTCAACATCAAGACATCTTTTACATTACCTTATCATCTTTCTATACACACATTTCTTTCATTATACAATTTCAACTTAATATATTAATAAATATAGTTAGATATGAATATAGATATAAGTATTTACATAGTTTCTTATTCTTTACCTAATTGCTATTTTGATTTCTTTTTATTCTTAAACCATTCATACCAGGCATCCCATACATTACAATAGAATGATATGGCCATAGGTGTACATTATAGACCACCCAATCAAGCAGAAAAAATAGACGTCCTTTTTGCCAGCCAACTAGCAAACATATGCAGGAAACACACAATAGTAATGGGAGACTTCAATTATCCTGATATCAATTGGAAAACTAATTCTGCACCAAGTGAGAAATCAAATAACTTCCTAACCAACCTAGCTGACAACTTTGTTGTCCAAAAGGTAGAGAGGGTGAAACTAGAGGGACAGCCATACTGGACTTAATTCTTACAAACAGAGAGAAGTGATAGAGGGAGTTGAAACTGCAGGAACCTGGGGTGAGAGTGACCATGTCATACTAGAATTCAACATAACACAGAGGTCATCTCAGAACCACTGCACCACATCTTTCAAAAATCCTGGAGCACTGGGGAACTACCAGAGGACTGGAAATGAGCCGATGTGGTTCCCATCTTCAAAAAAGGAAAAAAACCAAACAAACCCAGGAAACAACCAATCAGCCTAACATCAATACCTGGGAAGATACTGGAAAAGATAATAAAAAAACAGTTCTGCCAACATCTAGAAACAAGTAATAATTAGCCATCAGCACGGGTTTGTTAAAAACAGATCATGCCAAACCAATCTTATTTCATTTTTCATCTAAATTAGTAGACCAGCAAAATACTGTGGACATAATATATTTAGATTTCAGCAAGGCATTCGACAAAATAGACCACAACCTACTTCTTAGTAAGCTAGAAAAAAGTGGAATAGATAGCACCACCGCTAGATGAATTCGCAACTGGCTGGCAAACCGTACTCAATGAGTAGTCCTTAATGGGTCTAAGTCCACATGGAGGGAAGTAAGCAGTGGGGTGCCACAAGGTTCCGTCTTAGGCCCAGTACTCTTCAATATCTTTATTAACGACTTAGATGAGGGAATAGAAGTGGAAATTACCAAATTTGCAGATGATATTAAGCTGGCAGGAATAGATAACACCCAAGAAAATAGGCTCAAGATCCAAATGGATCTTGACAGACTAGAACACTGGGCCATATCTAACAAAATGAAATTCAATGTAGAGAATGTAGAGCTATTTATTCCCCTGTCAATCTATACAGGTTTGCTGATCAAAATGTCACCCGGGACTTCGTAAAATGCTTCACTGAAATCAAAATACATTAATGCTGTGACATTTCTTAAATCTACAAAGAAGGTTGCTTAAAGGTAGACTTACTAACAACCCTCTTAGCGATTAGATGATCAGTTAAGTAGCATATTCTTTTACTCTCCTTACATTCAGATACTTTGTGGTCTCCATTAGAACCATCCTAGATATCAAAAGTTATAATGAAAAGATACTGTCATAAGCTATAATGATAAAATTTCCCAATTCTCAACTTTCTTCTTTTTAAATATTAAAAAATTTGCCTCTTTCCACTTATCCAACCCTCTTTTTTCAATATACAATTTTTAAAAATAATATAAACAACATATCATATAATTACTCTAAAAAGCCATGCCAATGTGGAAGCTAAAGGAATTAATCTTTTTTTAAAAAAATGATTAAAATTGATAAAATAATTAGTGAATGTACTAGGCAAAAAACATGAGTTACTGACAGTTACCCTTACAAATTCAAGAAGGAAAAGGTCATTTTTAAAGCTCATATATAAATAATTTGATTCACTTGAGAAAATGCCTACATTTTTAGTATTGATAAAATAATTTACAGATACCTGAAAATATCAGTGAATATGTAAAAAGAACATCTAAGACTCAATTGACAAAGTCAAAATCATAAGGCAAACATTCCAGGATAACTTATTGCCACCATTATTTTTTGTTTTAGGAATGATACTCTACATTTTAAAATAATTAAAAGCAAATGTGGCTATCAATTCACAAAGCAAAGTAAAAAGAAATACAAAATCAAAAGCAGAACATCAATCTCTACTGAACACTATCCATTATCTTAACTGAGGATTATGAATGCAATTCAGTCAACACAAATGCATAATTTGTTTGGACTAACTACTTTGGCATTTAAAGAAAGAAAAATTGTTGAAAAGATGGATTACAGTTAATTTATAAATATGCTCTAAAAAGGTTGGCACGAGAATACACAAACAATTAGGACTAATGAAGCCTTCTGACTTATTGCATGAAGAAGTTAAAAAGAGTACAAACTATAATTATATAACATGAATCTAGAAAAAAGAAACCAATATAAAATGCAGGGAGTATTATTAAAGCCATAAACACTTGGGCATAATTGGCTGAAATGAGCTGAACTAGACATACTTGATAGGAAAACAAGAAAATTAATGCCATGAATCATACTTTCCACTGAGTAATTGATATCAATGGACTCTAGTTTGCCAGAAGGAAAGGTGGAAGGAAAGTACTACACATACACAAAACAATACAAGAAGAGAAATAGGTTTGAATGATTATATTAGGTACCATAAGAACCACTAGTGGTAAAAATTCATAAAGTACTAAAGTCTACAAAATCAAAGTAGGATTAGTAATAGGAAGTTGAATTAATATATAGAGATACACATTTCTTCACAGTTCAATATTAAGAGAAAATCAACTCAAAATTTTACCATGTAGTGACTAAAAACTAGGATATTTACTGAAGGAGCAATCATGGCAGTACAATTTCTATTGATTTATTAGATTTTTAACCAGCCTTTGTTACTTTATAAGTAATTTAAAGCACCTCACATACATAATGCTCTTTCTTCCACCTATTTGCCTAACAACAGCAACCCCTTGAAGTTGGATTGGGTTGAGAGTGATTGGCCCAAAATCACCCAGCTGGCTTCTATGCCTAAGGCAGAACCAGATTTCACCATCTGGTATTCAGACCAGCATCTTCCTCAGATATGCAAACAAACATAACTGAAGCACAAATATTTCAAATTATATAAATGCCAACTATATTACATCAAAGATAAAACACTAGGGCACCTTATAAATCACAGTAGCAAAATTGCCCAAATTGAACATGTTGCATTTCTGATGTTCATACATCAGAATAACTTGTGAGATTTCAAAATGCAGACTAATAGAAACCTCAGATACAATACACCAAACATTAATGTTATTGAAAAATAATTGATATAGCAGTATCAGAAGAGAGTAAAATTGAAAAAAGCAGTTTTCTGTGATATTCATTGGATGAATACACATATATTTACGAGATAGTTATTCAAATGACATATGTGTGTATATGTGTGTGTGTACCCAATATGAATTAAGTATTTTATTATAGCAAAGAACTGAGGTATTATAGCTCAAATTATCTATCCAACTGACCTGCATATCCCTCCAGACAATTTTGAGGCATAGGATTTAACATCAACAGGTAGGATATAAAGAGTATAAAAGTTCCATTGTGATGCTTACTAATTTACTTCAATTAAGCATCAGTATCATAACAAACCATGTTTCTGTTCTTTTTTAAAGTTTGTAGTTTGGTGTAGAGATTGAGGTAGTTCTAAATCTATTAACAATCCCATAGCTGCATTTGTTAAATTTGTGGACTAGGCTTTAGAGAATTCTAATTGACTTTCTGTATCTTAGAAATTTTCAGTAGATATATCCTGATAAAGCAGTTCTGCAAGAGTCTCTATATTAGGTTGTGTATTAGTTCGCTGAACTCAAGGGAGTTTACTATCTACTTCAAGATCAAAAGGTTTTTAATCTTCATTAATATTAATAATTGATGTTTTGGATCCTCCAGAGTGCCTTATTGGTTTGAGATGGTGTTTGAAAACTTCAGATCAAAGCCTGGGAAATGTACTTTTTTCTTTTCCTGTATCATTTTCCTTCAAATATGAACCTTCAACTCCATAATGTACAAATTATAAAATATTTTTAAGATTCTCCAATGTACTTGGAGTTATATTATTATTATTCATATTGATCTTACACAAAATATTCAAAGAAATTCTGGTTCATATGATAAATTCTTCCATTTGTATCAAAACAGATTAAGAACAAATCTGAGGAAGTTTACGTAGCTAATTTTAAACATCATTAAAGCTTGAACATATGGGGAAAATGATAAGGCTTTAAATTTCTTTTATAATAGTTATGGTCAGACAGTAAATAAAAAATGCTAATGTAATCACATAGTTCAACATTATACAGTATATAATGTTAAAATCCAAATTTCTGATGTTTTATTCAAAACTAGATTTATATTTTTAAATTATATTGTTCCTTGTAACACAGTGGTATTTGACTGCTTTGTAACTCATCGAATTTGGTACTTGACACATTTTGACATGAAAATATTGCCTCAGTACTCATCGTTTGTTTGGTAGTTGACATGCAATTTAGAACTTGGTGTCGGTTGCCTTGTGATGAATGAATTATTCCATATGGGAAAAATTGTGTGGTACTCTTCATTTTTGATATTAATTTTGCCCCGATTAGTATTGAGTATTGAGTATATTGTACTACATTAACTACATTATTAGACAAAATAGGATATAATGGAACAAGTCCATATCACACTGGGTTTCCTCATCTATTTTATTCTTCCAATTTAGTCCTTTTAAAATATTTTCTGAGATATCCAATAAATATGAAAAAAATAACAATCTAGCCAAAGGAATTTCAATATGAGGAAGCAAGTGTATTTAACAGGAAGATGACAGACGGTAGGGCAAATCGTTTTTTGAAGAATTTCCATATCTGTTTTTTGATTAGTCACTACAGATCAAAAATAGATTATTGTTTTTTGTTATATCTCATTTCTTCTTCAATTAGCAAGAAAATAGTGTGCTTATTATTTCTATTTGTATTGCTGTGCAAAATGGATGAGAAAGAACTGGTTTTTTTAAATGAAGATGGAAATTTCTAGCTATAATAGCAAAAAGGAAAGCATTAAAGAATGTTAGAATACAACTCTACCTATAACATCCAAATGCTATCAACAATTTGAAATAGATATCTATTAAAGCTGAAGGAGATCATAGCTAAAAAGGATGTGTCATTTTACTGAGAAGTTGAAGTACTACAAATTTAGTTGTTGGAAAACAAGGATAGAAGGGAAAAAAATTGGATAGAGGAAAACACTTGTCAGGCATTAGGAGTTTTATCAAATAAATGCCCATAGAAAAGATGATAGGTTTTGATTTGTAGTTCAACAGTAATATCAAGTTATAACCAATCAATTAGTAATTGGTAACAAAAAAGACCAATATTACTTGAAACTGATAATATCTTTACTGAGAAGTCAACAAGGCAATTACAAGGGATGGCAGAAATGGAATTAAAAAATGATCAGAATCATAAGATACAGAGTAAACAGGGAAAATTTGTATTGAATGAATTTGTGAAAGGAAAAGGGTATGAGGAAAAACTCTTCCTTCAGTCTCCTCCCTCTTCAAAGCTACCGTGTTTCTCCAACAATACGGCCTCCACCAATAGGAAGGCCCAGCATGATTTCTAGGCATGAGGTGAAATTAAGCCCCACCCCAAAAATTTAGGCCTATTTAATCCATGCGTTTCCCCACCATTTCTCACATCGTTTGTTAGAACTACACAAGATGAAGAGAAATGGGGGGGAAGGGCAGGGGTGGGTGGGGAGAAAACTTGCCTTTAGGAGTGCCCTGCAGGTAACCTAGGCTAGAATACCCCGATCTACCAATAGAACATCAGCCAATAGAAGCTCCCCGAAGGCAGAGTCTCCAGCCGCTTCGGGATGAGGCATGGCTGCCCGTGTCCCCTTGCCATTAGACAGTGTCTTTCGAGATGATTCCACCAGACTGTCAATCATTTGGAAGCCTGTACTCACAAAGAAAAAAAATCTCCACACTACAAGCCAGTCAAACACTTGGGCACAAACAGATCCCCCCTGATACCTCCAGCTTGAAGACACCCCAACCAGGCACCCAGATGAAACCTAGCTTCCTAACAAATGATATCCGTCCATTTACTTGGAGCCAAGCTGCACTAAAAGCCTCCAATACAGGAACACAATTTTGCCAGCCAATCAAGACACAAAAAAAGCCACAAAACAGACAGAAGATATTAGAAACACCAATCAAGCAGAACACAGCAAACTCCAAGACCAATAAACACAGACCAAGACTCCCAACCAATCAGGATGAAGAAAAAACCGTTCTGGCACAGCAATAGGCTAGCTCCAAATTTAAACTGATACAACTGTAAAAGTCTGACTCACAGACGAAAAACAATACAGAAGCCTGATGATGGCAGATGAGATTCTGCCGAAATGTTGCTACAACTTTAAAAGGACAACTACAATGACGTGGGAAAATACCCGAGCAAAGCTGAATATCATACATGTAAGTATATATATATATATATATGGCATTCAGCTTTGTTCGGGTATTTTCCCACGTCATAGTAGTTGTGCTTTTAAAGTTGTAGCAACGTTTCAGCAGAATCTCATCTGCCATCATCAGGCTTCTGTATAGTGTTCATCTGTGAGTCAGGCTTTACAGTGGTTTCAGATTTGAATTTGGGGCAGCCTATTGCTGTGCCAGAATGGTTTTTCTTCATCCCGATTGGTTGAGAGTCTTGGTCTGTGTTTATTGGTCTTGGAGTTTGCTGTGTTCTGCTTGATTGGTGTTTTTAATATCTTCTGTCTGTTTACCATACATGTAAGTACCCATGAAACTTAAGAAAACACACACACACACACACACACACACATATATATATGTGTGTGTGTGTGTGTGTGTGTGTGTGTGTGTGTGTGTGTTTTCTTAAGTTTTCGCGGGCACTTACATGTATGGTATTCGGCTTGGTTCGGGTATTTTCCCACGTCATTGTAGTTGTTCTTTTAAAGTTGTAGCAACGTTTCAGCAGAATCTCATCTGCCATCATCAGGCTTCTGTATTGTGTCCGTCTGTGGGTCAGACTTTTACAGTGGTTTCAGATTTAAATTTGGGGCAGCCTATTGCTGTGCCAGAATGGTTTTTTCTTCATCACATATATATATTGTTTTTTGCTGTTTTTAGAATTTTTCTTTTTACATTTTCAAGGGGAAGTACCAAGCAGAGTCTGAATGATGAGATCTACATGATATAAAATAGATATTAGAAATTTGAATGTTATAATTTTAGAATGCACAAGTTCAATGTTTAATGAGATTTCATATGATAATAACAAGATTTAAAGGTGTTGCACTTCGATTGGCAATCATAGGGGGAATTTTGCTTCTTAAGAATGTTGGAAGAGAACATATGAAATTGTAAACAAGACAGACGAAAGTATAAGTACAATGAATAAAAAGATATAGAAATTTAGGTAAAAGAAATACAATTGAATAAGAAGAAAATGAGATAACCATAAAAGAAAATTAAGAGAAGTAAAGGGAGAAATAGTGAGAAGTTGGAAAAAGTGTAATAAGATATGAAGTTGAATACATAAGATGAATATGCATATGAAATTGTGTCTGTATGGAAATGTGATAACCCGGAACAATGCTGTACTCAAATAAGATGTTTTATTTTTTTTGTTAAAACTCAATGAAACTTTATTAAAAAAAGAAGAAGAAACTTATGGTTGCATATAACATTTTATGCAATTCTGTTCAATTTTGTTTCAATGAATCCCAAGGTAATTACTATTTCTTTTATAAATCTGAATGAATACTTATTTGACATTTACATGCAATTTATTTTTACTGATTCTAAACAAAAATGATGAATATATTTTCTGGGATTTGTTTGATTTTGTGGAGACCAAGAAAATAGATAATGGAACTTGTAGTTTCACGCGAGATCCATGCTTCCTGGCTCTCTCAGGCAGCCAGTTTTGTGTGAATGATTATATTTGACAGGTGATACATTTTTGTGGCAAATCATAATGTTATTTACCACATAATGCATTCATACACCTTCTCTTTGATAAAACATTGGTCATACTGGACAACTTCCATCCCATATCTGAATTTTTCTTTTGGAAGAAGTTGATAGAAAATGGCAGCAAGGAATCAATTACACTGATGGAGCACATTATTGATATATCTTCTAGTCAGAATTCAGGCTAGAGCATAGGGTGGAAACTGTAGGAAATGACCAGGCTGAGTCCAATGGTGGAGTCAAATGTGTCATAAGTTTGGAGTCGCTATGATCCCAGAGAACTGAGTTCAGTTCCCCTTGTATTGTGTTTACTTTTATCTAGCACCAATTCTTGTGTATAGGAAGCATGGAATAAACTCGTAATAATTTTGAACTCGATCCTGGCTCCTGATTTCTTATGTCTGACAAAAGGTAGTACTAATTCAGATGTGGATTTCTCAGTTCACACAATTACCATAGGGGTATTCAGTTCTTAACTGCATTCTGATTAAGAAAGGTTTCATGACTCTGTGTCTTAGGTTTCCTCAATGGTAATAGTCAACACATTTTTTCTCTCTCAGCAGCTGCCAACACGTTTGCTTTATTGGAAGAAGATTATAAAAGTTTCTTGGGTACCATCCAGGAGATAACGAACAAGCTGTCCCCAATAATCAAAAGACACTGTAATCACTTCTTTTTTGGCTCTTGCTTTTGGCTCTTATAGCTATGATTAATATAGTAAATAAATAATTTAAAAAAACAACTATACAGATATGACAAATGGTCAAAAACTCATTTGATTATGAGCTATCTTGATCTGTTCTCCATTTCTCTTTTTTACTAGTAAAAGTATGCAGTCTCTGGCCTACTTTCTGATAACTTTAATTTATGTCATAGTTATTATGTGAAAATATAGTTATCAAGTTCATATAAATAAAACGGTCAATCCTTCTCACACAAGCTAAATCTATTTGGGTGTGTCACCTGAGTGAAGCACACAGAAGGAAAATACAATGGTAAAATGTCATATTAGTTTAAATAGCTTTAAAAATTTAATTCTAATCACTACTGTTGTTGCCACAGATATTATATTTCAAGCACATACATATATGTATTAAAATATATTGGCAAAATAATATATCTAAATTTTATGACTTTTTCCTTAGTATTTTTATAGCAATTGGTATTAGTTTGAAGGTTCTTGGGATAATAATGTATTACTAGTTAGCATTTCTTCTAAACAGGATTTGTATGACTATAAATTCATTTTTGTGCACATAAATATGAAATAATGATTAAAATAAAAATTGATCAAAATTAAGTTTTCTATGATTTTTAAAAAAATATATTTGAAAGCTTCATTCTTTCAGGATAAATTTGTTGGGACCTGAATGTAGGTTGCAGGTAGGAGGAAGCCAGGAAAGAATGAGCCACAATTTAAAGAGCAGAGTCTCTCCCTGCTGTCATCTCCTCACTTCATCACTTTTGCACACATTTTATTTTTCTGCGTTTTTCTTTTGATTAGTAATTGTCTCTCTCTCTCCACTGTAATAGACTCTTGGGAAAAAAGTAAATCTCTCTGATCATTTATAGATTTCTGATTGTAAAAAGACTAATAGCCTAGGCAGACCCACTGCTATATTACACTGCTCAAAAAAATAAAGGGAACACAAATATAAGACATCCTAGATCTGAATGAATGAAATATTCTTATTAAATACTTTGTTCATTACATAGTTGAATGTGCTGACAACAAACTCACACAAAAATTATCAATGGAAATCAAATTTAGCAACCCATGGAGGTCTGGATTTGGAGTTACACTCAAAATTAAAGTGGAAAAAAACACTACAGGCTGATCCAACTTTGATGTAACGTCCTTCAAACAAGTCAAAATGAAGCTCAGTAGTGTGTGTGGCCTCCACGTGCCTGTATGAGCTCCCTACAATGCCTGGGGATGCTCCTGATGAGGTGGCGGATGGTCTCCTGAGGGATCTCCTCCCACACCTGGACTAAAGCATCCCCCAACTCCTGGACTCTCTGTGGTGCAATGTGGCGTTGGTGGATGGAGTGAGACATGATGTCCCAGATGTGCTCAGTTGGATTCAGGTCTGGGGGACGGTCGGGTCAGTCCATAGCATCAATGCCTTCATCTTGCAGGGACAGCTGACACACTCCAGCCACATATGGTCTAGCATTGTCTTGCATTAGGAGGAACCCAGGGCCAACCGCACCAGGATATGGTCTCACAAGGGGTCTGAGGATCTCATCTCGGTACCTAATGGCAGTCAGGCTACCTCTGGTGAGCACATGGAGGGCTGTGCGGCCCCCTAAAGAAATGCCACCCCACGCCATTACTGACCCACTGCCAAACCTGTCATGCTGGAGGATGTTGCAGGCAGCAGAATGTTCTCCATGGCGTCTCCAGACCCTGTCACATCTGTCATATGTGCTCAGTGTGAACCTGCTTTCATCTGTAAAGAGCTCAGGGCACCAGTGGCGAATTTGCCACTCTTGGTGTTCTCTGGCAAATGCCAAACGTCCTGCATGGTGTTGGGCTGTATGCACAACCCCCACCGGTGGACGTCGGGCCCTCATATCACCCTCATGGAGTCTGTTTCTGACCGCTTGAGCAGTCACATGCACATTTGTGGCCCGCTGGAGGTCATTTTGCAGGGCTCTGGCAGTGCTCCTCCTGTTCCTCCTTGCACAAAGGTGGAGGTAGCGGTCCTGATGCTGGGTTGTTGCCCTCCTACGGCCTCCTCCACATCTCCTGATGTACTGGCCTGTCTCCTGGTAGCGCCTCCATGCTCTGTACGCTATGCTGACAGACACAGCAAACCTTCTTGCCACAGCTCGCATTGATGTGCCATCCTGGATGAGCTGCACTACCTGAGCCACTTGTGTGGGTTGTAGACTCCGTCTCATGCTACCACTAGAATGAAAGCACTGCCAACATTCAAAAGTGACCAAACCATCAGCCAGAAAGCATAGGAACTGAGAAGTGGTCTGTGGTGACCACCTGCAGAACCACTCCTTTATTGGGGATGTCTT
This sequence comes from Notechis scutatus, assembly GCF_049901735.1. Classification (NCBI taxonomy): domain Eukaryota; kingdom Metazoa; phylum Chordata; class Lepidosauria; order Squamata; family Elapidae; genus Notechis; species Notechis scutatus. The sequence continues at coordinate 44,955,500 of NC_142013.1, forward strand.
ACTAACTGCCTATGCTTTCCACCTGTTCTCTATTCCATTTGCACAACAGCATGCGAAATTGATTGTCAATCAGTGTTGCTACCGAAGTGGACAGTTTGATTTCACAGAAGTGTGACTGACTTGGAGTTACATTGTGTTGTTTAAGTGTTCCCTTTATTTTTTTGAGCTGTATATTTAACCATGATATAAACTTTGAGACTCTTAATGAGTTTCTATACAGCATTGAACATAGAATTATGAAACATATAAACATATAAACATACAGCACTAATATTTATATTGAATATGTTTAAAGCTTATTCATTATTCAACATATATCTGGTTTGTTGATTTCTATTTTCTTTCCAAGGCTTTTCATTTACAAAGAAGTTCCTAACTTTACAAGGTGTTGGTATGATCAGTAGGAAATACAAAGCACTGAGAGGTTTTAATATAAGTAAAATATTCTAGATCAATAAAAGATAAACAGTGCTATTAAAGAGGATTAATATACTCTTGGGAAAGAACTGTGTTATTTGCATTGATCTTTATGAAAAAGATAGAACAGGTAGCTCTTTAATACAGTATGATACATGCATTCTATAGCATAAGAGCAAATCAAAAGTAAAGACTTGAATACTGGAAATTTCAAGTACATCGTAAGTCCTGAAAATTTTTAACAGACCTTAAATAGCAATATAAGTAGTCCTTGATTTACAACAGTTTCTTTAGTGACTGTTCAAAGTTACAATAGCACTGAAAAAAGTGGTGACTTATGACCATTTTTCACCTGACTGTTGCACCATCCCTATGGTCAGGTGATCAAAATTCAAACACTTGTCAACTGACTCATATTTATGACAGTTTTAGTGCCCCAGGGATCATGTGATCATCTTTTGTGACCTACTGAGAAGCAAACTCAATGGGGAAGCAAATTCACATTACTATTTTAACAATTGTGGTGATTCACTTAATAACTGTGACAAGAAAGGTTGTAAAATGGGGCAAAGGTCACTTAACAAATGTCTCACTTAGCAACATAAATTTTGGCTCAATTGTGGTTGTAAGTCAAGGACGACTTGTATAGATTAATTTTTTTTCTAAACATTACTGTAAGTAGCATTGCTGTGAGCATTGGAATTAAAAACTGATGGCATAGTTGTATCAGAACATGTTTCAGGTCAGAATAATATGCTGCTTGCCCAAGTATAGATTCATAAAGTCTTTCTAAAAATCCAGTCTGTATAATACATATTTGTTGGAAATAGAAAGTCAAGGAGAAAACAAAAGAAGATCCTTTAAAGTACCGGTAATTTATTTAAATGGTGTGAAGCTTTGATGAGACTGTTATAGAAAATAACCACAGGGTAGAGAGCTAAAATCCTGTTGTGGATTAAAAATTAGGTAAGTGATATTACAAAGAGTTGTAATTAATGGCTGCTTTAGAGTGGAAACTAGTTGAGTGAAGCACTCCAGGGAACAGCGTAAGTGTTCAATATACTTAATACTAATAGTTTCAATGAGGAAATCAGACAAGAGAGGTGAAAACTAAGAAATAACTGAGGCCTATTTATAATTCTGAATGATAAAGAGGATCAGAAAATTTTACAGGACAAAGTCACATGAGAAAATAGCACATTTATTTCAGATAATGCATACTGGTAGATATCAGTTCACTTCTTAATAAATATTAACTCATGGGAATGAAGATAATCTGGTATTACAAAAATTAAGCAAATGGAACACTGAAATGGGAGTATATTCACTCTGTATGTTTGTGTGGGAATGTGTGTGTACAAAACAAGTATGTCATACAAAACATTTAACAAACTGCACTGAAAAAAGTGACATGACTGGTCCTTGCACTTACAATCACTGCAGCATTGCCAAGGTCACATGATCAAAATTCAGTTGCTTGGTCACCAGCGTGTATTTACAATGTTTGCAAAGATTCGATATCATGTGATTCCATTTGTGACCTTCCCAAGCAGCTTCTGACAAGCGAAATCAATGGGAGAAGCTGGCTTAATGACTATAAATTTCATTTAACAGCTGCAGTGATTCACTTAACAATTGTGGCAAAAAAGATTATAAAAGTGGGCACAGCTCACTTAAGAACCTTCATGCTTAGCAACAGAAATTCTAATCCCAATGGTGATTATAAATTGAGGATTATCCATAAAGTGTTTTATATCGTATTTATTCTACCTTCATAGGCTTTAGGTTGATTTGATTTGATTATGTGCCATAGTAACCACATCGATAATAGTTCTTTTTCACGACAATCTGTCCCTAACTTGGTCATGTAGACACAACCATCATCACTGTCACTGTCATGCCCCTAGTGGAGACTGATTCTGAGGGAGAGGAGGAACAGCCAACAGGAAATGAAAGTGTGGCTCCAGAGGTGGTGGAGGAGGCTGGGGAAAGGCAGAGGCCGGCTGAGCAGTCAGAGAAGGACCCAGGCCCATCCCCTATCCATCCTAGGGCATGCAGGGAGGAGAGGATCAAGGAAAAACATGATCTACTCAGGAGGAGAGGGCCATGATCCTCTTCATGGGTTGCAGGTGTGAGATCTGCATAAGAGTTTGCTAACAAATGCTGGAGATAAATTAGTGTTTTATTCCTGGATGAGGTTTACCTTGGTTGGCATTCTTTCAACGGACTATACCTGGTTATCTTCTTGAAGTTTGTAATTAATTATCCTGGTCTGTCGTGAAACTTTCTTCAGTGTGGTTTGTTTTTAGTATTTTATTGCTTCGTTATCTGCTCTTTGAATTTGCTTTTGTTTAGAATGTTATTTTGGAAAGAGTTTAATCTCCAACTGTGAACAATTGAACAGTGAAGCCAAGTTAAAGGCATTAAAGAACATTTATTTACGTTTTGGTTTTTGGTACATTTGTGGGACACTCTGGGTCATCACAGTCACTGAAAGATCCATCGTGCTGCTGGCATTTTTCTTCTCTTTTCTTTCATCTTTCGCAGCATCAAAAATTTTCCCAGAGAGTTTTACATAATGGGTCTAAAGTAGGATATTTGAGCCTGGTAATTTGTGCCTTGAGGAAACTTTAGTTTGAGTTGTTCAATGATATCTTTATTTTCTTGGTTATCCAAGATATTCTCAGGAGTTTTATCCAATACCAATCTTCAAAAACAATATTCTTCATATCCTGCATCTTAAAAAAACAATTTCCAGGTAACAGTGTCACAGGTAAGTGCTGTTGCTTGCGATCTTACGTTAAACTATGTAGATTTGGACACATTATGGGATCTGTATAAATTTTCCAAGGCCTTCATGTTTGTTCTACTAATAGCTAACAGTATATAGTATATTATGGACTCCTTTACTATCCATGATTGATCCTAAAAGGCAGAAACAGTTTACCACTTCTGTATCTTCATTCTCCAAGGTTAGCTCTTAACAGTTAAGAGGAAATTGTTTTCAGGATTGTTTTAGCAAACCTATGCAACTTAAACAACCTGAAATCCACTGAAGCTGTGACAAAATGCCAGTTGTGATGATACAAACCAAATTAATCTAATATATTCTTTAGCATCTTATCTGAGAATTAAGAAATATGTATACATCCAAATATAATTTTCTAAAACATATATTGAAATGTTTGTCAAGTAATTGATGTGTCAGAAACATTCTGTACAAAGAAAATCTATTTTGCTATCTGGTGACATTACTTAATACAGTATGACATTCATTGAACCAAAGGAAGTTCTTTTAGTAGATATCGGTACATTAGACAAAGTTTATCATAGATTCATGGAAAAATTGAATGATAGGGCTGGAAGGGAGTTTTTGGAGACCTTATACCATCCAGGACAAATGGCTGTCCAATCTTTTATTGAAAACCTCCAGCAATGGAACATTCATAATTCTGGGAGATTTACTTGTTCTTACTGTCAGGAAATTCTTCCTTATTTCCAGGTTGAGTCTCCCTCTGACAAACTTCCACCCATTGCTTCTTGTCCTGCACTCAGATGCTATGGAGAATAAATCAATGTCCTCTTCCCTGTTATAGCCATTCAAATATTAGAAAGCTATCATGTCTCCCCTGAGTCTTTTCTTCATTAGGCTAAACATCCCTAATTCCTTTAGTCATTCATCATATGATTTTAGCCTTGAGACCCTTTATCACCTTTGTTGCTCTTCTCTGCAGTCTCTCTAGGGCCTCAACATCATTTTTGAATTGTGGTGACCAGAATTGGATGAAGTATTCCAAATGTGATCTCAGTGCACTATAAAGCGATACTATCACTTTCCGTATCTTGATGCTATCCCTGTATGTGTGTTGGCTTTTTTGGCAGCTGCAGCATTCTACTGACTCATACTTAATGTCCTATCTCAGTGCAAGCACACAAGTACACACACACATACACAAGCACGCAGTTGCAAACTTTCACTTACAGTACAACAAGCAACAAATGTCATGTGCTAATGCACACAAAGCAACCAAGTTTCCACCAGTCTAGTAGCTTGCATAAATAAAGAGTTCCAAATCTAGGGAGTATGGTACAAGACTGGTCAAATGGTTCTGGAGTCTAATGCACAGGACTGTCCACTGATCAGTTTCAAAATCACAAGGCAAAAGAGTGAGGTGAGGTGAAGCAAGGCAAGATGAGGCAAGGTACAGAGAATTGCAGTAAAGGATGGTTTCCAACATCAGCTCTAACTCAAAACTCCCCTTAAGGAAGAATATCCTGTTATCTCATTTAGGAAGGCGAAGTTGCTTTCTTTACAAGTAACCTCACCAATCTCTGCTCTATGTGCCCTTGCATCAGGTGGCAGCCTATTTTCCTCATTGCATAATGGCAGTAGAAGTTAATCTTCCTCATTGCATAACAATGGCATAATAATTTCCTATGCATACCGGCTGGCTTCACTTGCTCTGTCTGCTCAACTGGCTGTTCTTTCTGGTGCCCCCAATGCTGACTGCTCACCTCTCAGGAGCTGGCTCCAGTCGTCATCACACCCAGATTCCTAGGCCTCCATGGCATTTAAGCAAGTGATCCACTAGGACACCTAGATCCCTCTCACAGTTACTACTGTTGAGCCATGTATTTCCTATTCTATACTTATAATTTATTTTTTCCTTCCTAAGTGCAGGATATTTTTCACCACTGAACTGCATCTTGTTGGTAGGGTTCAATGCTGAAGATCCTTCTGATTCTTGAATCTACCTCTCAAAGTGTTAGAAGTTCCCCCCAGGTTGGTGTTATCTTCAAATTTATGAGTTCATCTTCTCTCTTCTCATTAGATCATTTTTGAAGGTATTGATGAACACCATGCCCAAGACAAAACATGGATGTTCCCCACTGTATACTTTCCTCCACAAAAATGTAGCTCCATTATCTATGTAAGCTCCTCTGCAAATGGGTAAAATCTCATTTCCAATTTTACATACGTAAAACAGATATGCTAAAATTGTATTTTAAAACGCACGAGTTGCTTTCAGATTTAGTAAGCAACTCATAGTAAGTAGTATTTAGTAGGCTTTAACACAGGGTTCCACAACCACCAGTCCCTGGACTGGTAGAAATTGGGCTGCACAAGTGGCAGGCAAGACAAGTGGCAATGCTAAGCTTCATTTATTCATGTGTGGGATCTAGGTTTTGTGAACAAAACCATCCCCCTCTGCAGTTGCTAATCTGGGGAGCCAGAAAGGTTGGGGATTGCTACTTTAACACATAGTTATTTATTCCTGTGACTTTAAAAAAATATAAATATTCTTTTAAAAAAGTCCAGCATCTTATAAGCTCTCACATTGAAATGCAGAGAAGCTTTAAGATTGTAGGCAGAGAGAGGTGAAGAGAAGGGAAGACAAGAGAATAAATTAGAGGTTCATGATCAAAACTCCTAGGATAGACTGGATTCCCAGGAATAACTCAGTGGATAGATTTTTGTAAATTTCAAAGGGTAATGGACTAGAGAAAAATAAATGAAATATTTTATTTAGGATTCCCACAAATGTTTCTCTAAAAATAAAATTACAAATAGGAAAATAAATGATTGGTAATGGGCAATCTTTCATTAAGTTATATACTCAAAAAGATTCTAAAGGAATAATTGTTTAGGACACTGGATATCAAGACTGACCAAATGACTAAAAAATCAAGTATATAAAGTAACCTTTCTTAGAAGAGAGACTAAGAGATCTAATAATGTTTCTACAGTCTCCTATTTTTCAAATGGTGTTGTCAGTCTCAAGTTCATAATTCAATATTGTTCCCTGAGTAATGGGATTGAATGTCATGAAACCAGAATAGATTTTGAAAACTCTATTCATCTATGCTTGGGTATGGAATATGGTTAAATTGATGTGTTAGTGGAAAAATCCATTTGCGTGTGCACAGATATTCCTCTTTTTTCCTAACAGTACATAAAACTGCTTTTATTACAATTCTTTTAAAACAGCTAAGCTTTTTCTCGTGAACAATGAGCATATGCCTCTCATTTCATCAACTAATACACAGAAAAGCTGCATCCATTAGTTCCTTGGGAAATCTGCTTAAATGAAATAGCTCCCAGGAAACAAGTCCAAATGATACTTTATAGAAATGACTGGTATTTAACAAATAGATATTTTAATAGAAAAGTCTATGACAGTTTTGTTCTCCTTAATGTTGCTCGGGTTTATACGTTTTTCTATGGTTCTTCTTCAATAGATTTCTGACCTGCATAACTATTACAGTAATGAAGAAAATACAGTATATACATTGCCATCTGTTCCTAGTTGCTTTCTCTTTCCATGGTAAGTCTAGGTCAGGAGCAAGAATAGTGAATTACTTCAGTAATTATGTCTCAATTTAAGCTAATTGTGTTTTTATTTGAACCACGTGGAATCAAGCAATATAAATAAAGACAATAAATTCTTTCTTTAGCTTTAAAATAATCTCAAAACAATTAGAATTTTTCCACTAAGCAACATTTCTGTATATTCTTTTCAGACTGTGCAATAACTTTCAAAGTAAATCACCAGAAATGCAAATATTATGTACTTTTGCATAGCTCTCAAATGTACTAATGGCAAGCGGCTTCAGAGAATTTCACAGAGAAGAATCTTTAAATCTTAACACATTTCTTTACATGGAAGAAGAGTAGAGAAAGTGTTATTCCGTAATCCCTTAGTCTGACATATATTTCCAGATCAGGGTCAACCACTATTTAATACACATTAAAGGTTAAGGTTAAGGTAGTCAAAACCAGAAATAAAAGATTCCCAGGTCAGAGATGGCAGTTATGTAAATCTAAAATATCTGAACTGTGAAGTTTTAGCCCTATGAGATTGTAAACCTTTCCTATCCCTGGCACTTGCCATGGGTCATCAACTACTATTTTATATACAACTTCATTTTTGCCTGCTATAATGATTTTAATCAAGCAAGCTGTGATTTTTGCCAAGTCAAACCAAGGAGTAGAATTGAGCTAAGCTATGAAGCATGATTTACTGCTGAGCTTAGGTCAGGTGTATGACAACTTGATTGCCCATTCTCATTAGTCCATCACTACAGGATGAAAGCAATCAATAAGGAATCAAGGATTACACAATGACTTCTGACCAGTGAAAATTCTATGAAAATCACAGTGCTTTGTTCCAGAATCAGGGCATATATGGAATAATTAGCCAAGGTAATAAACTAGATAACCAGGAGGTACAACACAACTGACTGCCATCAGGAACCCCATCTCAGTCTTTGCCAGCATTCTGGCACTGTTATTTATACTGGCAACACTACAGTCTCCCAACACCGAGTACCTCCTCCTTGATGAACAAATAAGCAAACAAAATACAAAGAATGTATTTCCTTCCTGTGGAATATGAACAATACATCTTACTAATACCTGATTGTTACAGTATTTACTTATTTATACATATACTCCCTTTTTATGATCCTGTAATCCGTTAATTTGGGATAGTCAGAGCAACTGGATGGAGCTGAGCATTTACTGCCCGGATGCCCTTCGAGACACCATGAGGAGTTCAGAGCAGATATTTTTTCTTTGCATCCTAGGAGAAAGATATCTGCCACTATCTAGGATTGAATGTTTCCTAAAATATTATTTTTAAAATTATTTTTTAATTTTAATTATTTTATTTTTAATTAATTCTGAAATCTCAAGCTAAGAAATACAATGCAATCTTAACCTGGAGACCAGATCATGGCATGTTTAGCACATATCTAATTATTCCATATGTTGGCAGAAATAGAAACTTAAAAGAATTTAAGTTCCTTTTTTAGTTTTTTAAATTCCTTCTGTATTTAAAGGAAGAATTATAAGAATTAGAATTCTAATTTATTAGAAAATGGGGGGAACCTAGTATATTATTCACTCATCACTGTTCCTAGCTCTCAATTTACTATGTTATGTGACTTCAAGTAGAAAGGAATAGTCTTATTGTTGTCTCCATTTTGTACAAATAAAAACATGAAACAACTGCTGAGGTTGTACTTTTGGTACATAATTGGTATTTTCCCAGAATATATGAACACATTACAGCAAAACATTGAGGAAGGAAATTCACTAGACTCATCATTTCTGTTTTCAATTTATCCAATTATGTCATTTTACAAGTACCTATGATAAATCACTGCACACCTGATTACCTATTTATCTCAAATTATTTCTTATTAAAGATAAACAAAAATATTATTTTAACAAATAGCAGTTGTGGAAAGATGAAATATCCTGAAAGAGAGGAATGTTACCTGCTAATGATTATGGATGGACGGACGGACGGAAGGAAGGAATTGGCAGCTAAACAGAATTATCCTAACTCTGAATGTCCATTTCTGTATTTTTATTGGCAAGAGCCATATCTGTTTTGGCAATGGTATCTAGTTATTACACATCTAATAGTTCTGGAAATAATAATTGGGAAAATACAAAAATAGTATAAATGGAGAGACAGAAAAATATGTTTGTGTATATGTGTGTAAAATTCTTTTTTTTTCATTTTCCTGAATTTGCTGTAGAGAACTCATGTTAACTCTCACATCCAGCAAAGTATGCTGAAAGTAGTAGGTTTTTGTGTCTTGTGATACAACAGAAGCTGTAGCAGGTATAGATTGTGCTCAGACATCTAGTTCTTTTTCAGTTCCCTACCATCCTACAGATACAACAACAAAGCATTATGAGAAGTAAACTTATTTGGCAACTCCCTGACTTTAATAAATTAAACTGTAGCATAAATCCCATTCCAATCCTACTTCCTTATATTTTTCCAGATCACAACAGTCCAAAACATGTTATCTCAAACATGTTATTTTCTGACCATGTCTGACATTTTTGTAATTAGATGATTTCAATGAAAATAAATCAAATAACTGGAAAGACAACATACTGCAACACAAAATGATAACTACCACCATTTTTAAGTGAAAGAAAGCATATCTATCAATTTTATTTTAGATAAAGCACTTTTTTGTGAAGAGGGAATTTCTCCAGTAATAATCTTTTATATTATTTTTTATTGTACATTTTCCTTTATCTTACATCACATTTCCATTTCTGCCACGACCGTGTACTGTCTGTATCACATCTTTTTAAAATATACATACTATTATACACCCTATTAATAACCATCCTCATAATTATACAATATAATCTGATTTGAATATATATAATATACATAATATTGTATGCCATAATTATAACTGTTATTCTCATAGTTATATCATATAGTCTTCACCTCTAGTCACTCTATACACTTTGCTCTATAGTCAAGTACAGTCCAGTGGTGATATTACTTATAGTGTATATGCTTATATACAGTACATCTATATACATGTATTTTCTTCTATTTTGTTAATCTTCTTTCATTATAAAGTTACTAACTTCTGCATCTGTTTTCTTACTATTTGTACAATAACTCCCATATTAAATAATATTCTGTTTCCTCTTTATCCTTAATTTCTATCATTAACCTGTTCATTTTGGCGCATTCTAATATTTTCTGTATTACCTTTTCATCTATAGGTATACTTTCATTTTTCCAATTTTGTGCATATGTGGTTCTACAGTAAGAAATTTTTTTGAAAGCATTTACCATACATTCTCAAAAGCTCAAATAAGTATATCAACTCTAAAATATTGGGATTCAAGTTTAATATGATACAGAATGCATACTTTAATCTCATAATATGTATATCAATATAATATCAAACATTATATATAGTCCTTTGTGCATTCATATGCGGTCAAAAAGTATTGAAACTTAGGAGTGTTAATACTTTACTAAATTAACCAAAAACAAACCTTTGAAGGCATTAAATTCTGCAATTAAAAAAAATATGTTTACATTTTATAATCAGTTCTAGAGATTATTAGAAATATTTTAAAAACAGTACATTCAAACGAAGTGTTTTTTTTTTAACTTTTCCTGGAAAATGTTATAACAGTATGGGAAAATAATGGTATCTGATTGGTTGTTTACACAATCCCCAAACAATTTTGCTTCATTTACTACAGTTTTTCACCATGCAATTATGTTTTGGGGATTTTAAATGGTCTCATTCTGTTCTAACAGATGTCAAAGAAGAGGTACACTGGTTTTAATGAGTATTTTGGACCTTAAGGGAATATTTTTTCCTGAATAAAATGTCTGCTGCGAGCATCCAGCACTATCTTGCTATTGCTTGTCACATTTATAACTCCACTAAATTTATTTAAATTTACTACTGTTTACTCTTAAACTGATATTGATATGTTAGTTATTAACCCTGTCCACTTTATTAATCCAGCCCACATCTGGACATTTATTAGAAGACATCAGTTTCAAAAATAATTTTCTGATAAAGTTATTTCATTTCTACTTAATAAATAAATTTCCTTTTTAAAAATCAGCATATTTTCAAGAACACAATGCTAGGAAACATGTAAACCATTTATTATGCCCCTATATCAGTGATCACAAACCTTTTTGTTGCGGTGTGCCAAAAGCGCGTGCACGTCGGCACCCACAATGCAATGTGCCCCACCCACCTGCGCATGCATGTGCAACACCCTCACCCCGCCCTCTTACCTGCGCTGCACATATGCATGTGCGCCTCCCACCTGATTTTAGACCCATTTGAGGCCGTTTTCACCCTCCCAGAGGCCCGAGGGAAGCCTCTGCAGCCTCAGGAGGCTGAAAAACGGGCCTTCCAGAAATACTGGAAGTGCCCGTTTTCAACCTCCAGAGGGCCTCTGGAGCCCAGGTGAGGCAGCTTTTTCCCTCCTGGAGGCTTTGAAGTGAATACGGCCTCAAACGGGCTGAAAAATCAGCTGGGAGGCGTGCACATGCACAGTGCAGGTAAGTTTGCCTGGGGCTCGCATGCCCGCACAAATGGCTCTGCATGCCACCTGTGGCATGCGTGCCATAGGTTCACCATCATGACCCTATATTGATTTCCTTCTTAAAATGAAAAGAGAACAAAATGTTCTTTTTAATCTGTCTAATTCCCCCACCCACTCTAGGATCAGCAAATAGTTTTAGTCTACTTCAGGGGTGTCAAACTCAAGGCCCAGGGGCCGGATTCGGCCACCCTGGAAACAGTAAAGGACCAGCCTGTGATGCCTCTGCCAGCAGTCTGTTTTCACTGGCAGAGGGTTGCAGGAGGCTGCTGCAGCTGAAAATGGAGCTTGGAAGCCTGGTTTTGCTGGCAGAGCACTTGGGCCACCACAGGGTCCCTCGACATGAGTGACATCAAACTGGCCATGCCTACCCTGGCTATGACTCCTGCCCTCCCCAGGTGAAACACAACCCTGAAACAGCCCTCAATGAAATCGAGTTTGACACCCCTGGTCTACTTGTTCTTTGTATTGTGTAATTCAAGATCCTTCATGGCTATCATACTGCATATGTATGAAAAAAAATTTCTACAAGTGGTAGGTATGCAGAAAAACATTAAGTGAAAATACATTCCTTTAATTTATGGGTTTGGAAATTATTACAAAGTATATTGAAGTCATTTTTACTGTAGGGTGTTATCTACTCAACTAGGTTAGTCCAGTATGATGCAGCAAGATTTGCCTTCAACTTCAACTTCAATTTGTTGGCATCACTTTCTTTTTCTTATAGGACCAAACAAAATTGAATATTTAATGTCTTAAATATTTGACTGTTACTCTGAGCAGTTTACATCCAACTAGCTGCTGGATTGTGAATTTTCTATGAACATGCCACCAGAAATGAAAACATGAATATCTTTTAAATAAATGAAGCTTAAAAAAAGAAGTATGTAAAAGAATAGTCAAAAGGCTACTCTACCTTGAGACAAACTGGGTTATGCTTAATTTGATTGCATATAAAAGTAAATTAAACTCACTGTACCTAGAAGTCCAGATGGATTAGATTCTTCCCTATACTCTGGAAAATTTTACCCCTTGGGTTTTCTTTGTGGGGGTAAGAAGAGAAAAGGTTCAGATTCCTTTTTTTTCTTTGTCATCTCTCCCAAGGAAAATTCAAGAGAACAAAATCCTCCAGCAAGCTTTTCCCTTGCTTTTAACCACAAGGGTATAGATGTTGCTTTTCCTCCGGGATTTAGCAAACTACACATTTAGCCTTATCATACTAAAAATTAAAGGTATTGGTCTACTGATCATTTGTTCTTCCAAGCTAACATGAACACTAAGAGTCTTATTTTAATAGTGATTTAATTACACTTTGGCCAAAGAACTAGTTCATTATTCTGGATGAAATAGAGTAATTTGTCCCTTGAGGCAAAGATCAGGAAGCAGAATTTATATATTCTGGGCATGTAGAGAAGATGATGGATCTTCAGGGAAAAAAAACCTTTTGCTTGGCAAAGTTGAGAGAAGTATAAGAGAAAGACAATAGATAACATAAAAGGAACAGAGAAATTATAAGACTGTTCTTGGAAGAATTACAAATGTTGCTGCAGAAGGTTTTAATGGAAAACCCTTGTATATGCACTTATGGGAAGCTGAATTCGATTCAATGGCACCTAAGTTTATACACTAATAAAATGCCACATTTATTCAGTTCAATAACTATTTTTCAAGTTATCTTATTTTGTTATTTTAATTCAATCTCAATAATAAAATAATAATTCACTTCTGCATGATTTTTAACCTATAAATATATAACTTTAAGAATACATTTGAAGAATTTTTGTGCAAATAATTACAATTGACAAGCAGCAGCAGAAGTCATTTTTCTGAGTGAACAGAGAATGGCAAACATCTGTTTTACCAATTACAGATGCCCTTGAAAATTAATATGGAGATTAGTTGTTATTTGGGGAAATGTTGTAGACTCCTTTTATAATAATTTATAAGGCTTCACTCTATCTTTTGTTTTGTCTAGTTATTTCATTTTATCCATCTTTATTCCCTTTTTCTTTTCATTCATCATTCCAAGGATGGTTCATTCTCCATCTTTATCCTATTTTCATTTTCATCATCATTTGGAAGAAGGTAGAATGTTTTGTTGACCCGCTGGTTTTGATGCATGTGAAAAAGGATAGTTGATATACTAATAAATTGTGTAAAAGTGCCTTATTTTACAGGTAATTTTAGGATCCTACTCCTGCATGTCCCATTTTTGGTAAGTAGATACAATCAGATAGATACCGTAGATGATAGACAGAAAGAGAGTGAGCAGAATACACTTATAGCAAAACAGTGAAGGAATATTCATGAATAGTTTCAGCTAGACTTGGCAAACCCTGGCTTGACAAATAAGGAAAATTATGTATTGCAAATTATATATTATGTATCTATTGTTTTTGTGTTGGAAGGAAATTAAATCCCAGCTCTTCTTTTTGGATTAATATGTTTTTCTACATTCATTGTTCTGACAAAAATTAGTCTTTCCTGTTAGCCTATGAAATAGCAAACAATACCTTTTGGGAGATAAAACAGTGTCAGAAGGCATCTTTAAAAGGAGAAAAAAGTTAAATTATCAAAAATATCCAATCCTAAATCACTAATTATAGAGCATAGAAATTTCTTTTCCTTTTGTGGATAAGTGTCAGTTTCTATAATTCAGAGATCTGATTTTTGTACACTCATTTTGAATTATTCAGAAATAGAATTCTATTTGAAATGCAATTTAGAAAGGGTTGGTGATCTGCGGCACAATATGGCAATGAGTTATCAATGAACCCTGCTGTTTCTCAGATTTAATAGATTATCCTAGACAACATAGATGCTAGAATCTGTTTGGCCTGAGGATATAGAGAAGATGCACTCAGATATATTGACATAATACTATCTAAATGTGCTTAAATATTTATGAAAATATTGAATACCCTATAGTATAAATTGTAAACTTCAAATGCCCTGCATTAATCTTAAAATACAGAGGAAACAAAGGAGTGTAATGGTGTTTGTGTGTGTGTGTGTGTGTGTGTGTGTGTGTGTGTGTGTGCTTGATAATACTTTAAAATGTATATTTCTTATTAAAATAGCATTTTAGACAGTTGTCATTAAAACATAATTTTTAATTAATAAATTAAATATGGAAAACCTGAAATAACTATCCTAAATACCTATGAACACAATACAATAGAAGCCTGAGATCATCCAGACAGGATAGAAATGCTATTATACAAAATTATGGATGTCTTTGAAATTGTATAATGTAAATAAGTTTTCAAAATGTTGAATATTCAATATAAAAAAAGCAGAAGCTATGCAACAAGAATCATTACAGAATTAAAACAATACAGTAAGAATTAATTTTCTGTTTGATAAACTACCAAATGGATATCACTTTGTAGTATTTATTATATAGTATGTATTTTACTTCTTGTGCTTCATCTGTAAATATACAACAATGTGTTCAGGATTTTAAGATAATTCAATTTCTCTGTTTACTAAGGAAATAAATAAAGGAACAAATATAAAATATAAATATAAAATATAATATAATATAATATAATATAATATATAATATAAAATATAAAATATAAATATAAAATGTTTGATTCATTTGGTTAATTAGGTTTTCTTTATGTAGTTTTAGGACATTGTGGAGAACAGATCATAATTTCAGCTCCTATTTCTGAACAAATCAGAAAACTCAAAAGGTTTACAAACTTTTAAGCACCACTGTAGATTTCAAAATAAGGGAAGGCAGTGTGAAGTGAAGCATATCAGTTTTACTTCACATTTGTTTGTTAAGGCTGCTGCTTCTACAAGATAAATGTTTTCTGTATATTTCCAAGCATAGCAGAATATCAATACAATGCATTTTTGAGATAATACCGTCCCTGTCCTATTGTTTCTCTTATTCTTTTATTTTTCTTATATGTACCTATTTCATGTATTCACAACTATGTATACACTTATACTTATTATCTTGTAAACAATTGGCAAATCAAATAAATAAATAAAAATAAAAATAATAAAATGAAATGTGTGAGATAACATAAAAATGGCTACCCTTTCCCCTTCATTTAAAAGTAGTGATTTAAAAAGTAGTATATTTTTGCCACAAAATATTGCCTTTTTCAGTATATAAATTTTTACTGGATGCCCCCCCACCTGCCCCCAATTTATTGCCATTTAGTTATTAAGGTTTGAGAACACAGATAAAAAAATCTAATGGCTTTCCAAAACATCTTCTGAACCGGCTGATTAATGCATAGCTAAATATGTTCTACTTGGGATTGCAGTTCTGTTGAGAATAAAATCTCCACATTCAGATTTTAATTAACATGCCTCCATAAATATAAGAACTCTTTCAAAATACAGTATAATGTGGAAAGACAGATATGTGCTAATCCCACTTTTCTTTCCATAATTTAATGTCAAGCAGACCTTCATTATTCCTTTTTCCTTTAACAATAATTAAAATATCCTTCAGCAGTCTGTCAAAGCAAAACACTAGCATATTAATTATTTTAAGAAACACAATTGTTTACTGTCCAAATTTTTGAAATTTACTAATACTTGTGTCATGCTTATTTTAATGATAGCTGTACTACACTAAATGATTATTATGCAATGAAATATGTAATATAGCTTTCTTTGTATATAGAACAGAAGCTTAACCAGTATGCATATCTGTGTTTAAGAAGTACTATTTATCCCATTTCTTTCAACTGACATTTTTTACCCTGTTATTATCCCTAATATATTCCACTGAGAGTTTTATCCTGCTGAAGAAGGGGGAGAACACTAGCCAAAGGCATCCCCCAACCACTCTAGCCTTCCACACTTGCTCTCTAATCAGAGCTGGGTCAAATGGTCTTCACATGAAAGCATCTAACAAGGTCCCAAAGGAGGTCTCCCTTTAGTGGCAGCAAGAAAAACACCATTCTTCTTCAGAAAGAAAAAAAATAAGGACTTTCTCTATTCAAGGAAGGTGCTGATACATCCCACTTTGACCCAGAAATATCCATGAAGGCTCTCTCAACCTCAATTGTTTCTTTCAACTTTGTTTAAATTCTAGTTTTGTGAATTATGAATATTTTTGTCAGAAAAGAATGATTGTTTTTGTGTTAATAACAAAATAATACTTGAATCAGAATTACAGATAGATGGCCTTTAACTGGAAGCTACTTTACTGCTATTACAAAGACTTCATGTGTGAATAAATTAAGAGAAAAAGAAAAAAACTGTTTCAAGTCAAGAACTGTTATTGTTATACTGAAGACAGATGCCACTTTTTAAAATTCAGGTAGCTTATATAGAATAAATAAGATTATAATACTAACCAAATGGAGTTAGAAACACATTAAGCTGATATAAAATTGAAAGTTAAACTAAACATAAAAATTAAACTAAACATAAAAATCACATAAAAATTAGGTATATGTAAAAGTTTACATTATAACTGTGTAGAAATCAAAGATACAACACACACACACACACACACACACACACACATATACACACGTATATATATATATATATGTACATTTACACATATATAATTTTCAAAGTTCCAAATAAATTTTAGACTCCTCAATCCATAATGCAGCATACATACAGAATTTCTGTTTAATAAAATAATGAACATAATTTAGAAATCTTTTAACTAGCTGCGATAATAATAATTAGTAATCTAGTAAACTAGCAGTTACCAATAATCTAGTAAAATACGAACATTTGAATCACTTCTATTTTTGTAAGATATAGTTCAAATTAATGTTTACTGAACAATGATTCATCAAGGTGATTACTGAGGTTAAAAATTATTAGTGAAAATGTCAGAAAACATGGCAAGTAAAATTAGCCGCAGTGCAGCTTGCATTCATTAATTTACCACTGCTTATTTCTGCTTTAAACCTTAGGAGATTTCACATATGCAACCACTTTCTATTGCATCACATTACTCCTCTAAGTAAATTATCACTAACTACCTAAAAGGTACTTAGACTGAGATTCAAAATATGTTTTAAAAGGCTTTTGGTGAGACCTCTAGAGATCTTCAAAACCTGTTGCTACATTGTAATTTACAATGTAAGATTATGAAATAATACATAGAGAATTATTATATTAAAATTAATTATCACTATAATTTTGCAGTTCATAACACAGACTATTACTCAACAGGCCAAGTGTAGCTTTCAGTCCCTTAATAAAGATGCACACTAATTCTCTACATTGGTAGCAATTTTAAAAAATCTCAGAGATTTCTCAAGACCTAGAAGTATTACAAGTATTATGTAGAAAGGAATTTGGATACCATATAGGTTTATAGAATTATACAAATAGATTATATCTGAACCTATATTAGTTTGATTTGTTTGTTACAGCATATTAGTTATTGGTATCCTTTTTTGTCTTTGTCATGGTTAATACTACCATTTGAGAGGAACAAAAACCAAACGAATAGGCAGAATTTAGAAAAGGCAGAAAAAAGGCAGCACAATTAGTAATATAATCATTATAATACATTACTTTTAGTCCAGTCCTCAACACAGAGAGACAGTTCATGAAAACACTTTAGTCAACAACAGCAAAAACTTGTAAGAAGTTAAATAGGAGCAACAGACTTGCATGCCATCTTTTTATTTCCAACAAATTCTTCTTTACCTTGGGTGATTCTGTTCATCAGAATAATTGTAGCTAATTCTGAATCCAAATAAAAATGGCCTAGATAACTGGTGTGTTCTAAAACAAATATCATTCTTTTAAACATCTTGTTCCAAAGCATGGGTGTCAAACCTAATTTCATTGAGTGCCACATCAGGGTTGTGTGACCTCAGGGGCCGGGGTGGGAGTTGCCAGGGTAGATGTGGCCAGCTTGATATCACTCGTGTCAGAGGTATCTGTGACGGCCTGAATGCTGTGCAGCAAAAATGGGCTGCTGAGTTGTTTTTAGCCATAACAACCTCTTGCCACCTTCTGCCAGCAAAAATGGAGCTCGGTTTTCAGCTGCAACTGCCTCCTGCTGCCCTCTGCCAGTGAAAATGGAGCCCCTCTGACCTCTGTATGTGCTGGCAGAGGACAGTAGGTGGCTGTTGTGGCTGAAAATGGAGCCTGGGAGGACCACACGTGGCCTTCCTGAGCTCCATTTTCACTGGCAGAGGCACCATGGACTGGTGTTTCACTTTTTCCACGGCGGCCCTGCAGGCCAGATCTAAGCACCCTGTGGGCCAGATCCAGCCAGTGGGCCTTGAGTTTAGAACCCCTGTTCTAAAGCAAATATTCCAAAAAGGAACATTTTGGAATATTTGTGAAAGGAAAGTAACTGGCAAAGTCTTCTGGATCCTTTCTTGAGCAATGAGTGAATTAATGCTTCCTTTAAGACTGATAACATCACTTTATCTTGCAAAGATATGTTTAATGCTTTCTGGGTCCATCTCAGATGAACTGAATAAGGAAAGTTAAGAACAGATCTAGAGAAAATGTTATCGGCTGTACAACTAAAGCATATCTTCAGACCTCATAAACCAAAACTGATCCCATATAATAAGAACAAAGGATATCTCTTGGTATATAAACAATATAAAATGGTGTTTATATTTGGCCTGAATAGAAACTATTTAATATTACTATTAAAACACTTGCAAGTCTATCACAAAAGGACTCAACTACTACATATATTGAAATGTTGTATGCACCCCATTTGTATGCTTTGTGAGATGTAAAGCCATACAAATAGAAGAAATGAATATTTATTAGATTTTGTTTTCTTGCTTTTGATATGTACCATTGAAGATGATATAATCATTGGCAGATATTCTACAGTCTTCATCATAGCTTTCTTCAGTATTTGAGTTCTTCAGAATTTCATACTGCTTGTCATGAATTTAGTGGAAAGAAGGATAAGCACATGGACTTGTATGTATGAGATAGGATGGGAAAGAAATATTCAGCAACAGAATGATGAAAGAGGGACACTAAAACTATGAATAGAAACATGAAAAGAGACAAAAATAGAAATCAGTGATGATTTAGAAAGAATAGAGAACAAAACAGATACTCAAGAAGGTTAGGAAATAAAAGATGCCCAGAAATGAAAGATAATATTCTACAGATGTCTCTTAAAATGAATTAAATGTATTTTTTTCTGCAGTTGAATATTCATGTAGCATCTTTAATTAAATTTTAAAGAATCCAATAAACAGATGTGAGTTTAAATTTTTAGATTTTTTTTCTTTTTAATGTAATTGATTTTATGTGCCTGAAAGAATTAAATAAAAAAAGAACCATATTCAACAATTCTCTCATTTTCTAGAGGTTTGATTGCTGTTAACAATGTGTGTGATTTTGTGAAGTTTATCTACTATATCTTTCTAGAAAAAGAATTTCTTCAAAATTTTGTGATCATTTCCAACTGACTTCACAGCACTGAAAGGAAGATATTAAGGACAAATTTGCTGGCAGGCAGTATGTTGAACTTTTCAACTTTTTTCTTGAAACCACCAATATACCTGTTGCATAATCTAGTAGAACAAAAAAGGGATACATTTTTATATAATCTCATCTCACAGTGATTTCAATTAGGATACTTAAAAGTCTAAGATTTGGGAATCCTTGCTTCTGTTGGAAATATGATATAACATAACAACACACCTGGCTTTTGCTGTAAAAAATTATGTTATGCTAGTGAGTGAGATTTTCACATATAAATTAATGTAACAGGTCAAGGACATTCTGTTTATTCATTACAGTTCCAGATTGGAAAAAGGGGTTGAATAAAATGCTGCTGCAAACCTTTGTTTTAGATTTTGGGAAATTTATGTATCTGTAAAAACTTGGATAAGGCATTAGAAACAAGATTATCAAACATGTATTGTCACAAAAATAGAAGAGAATCTTGACATGCTGTGAAAAGAGGTATCATGTGTCTAAGGCTGAAGGGGAAGAATCAATGCCAGATAGGATAATGTGGAATATTTAGGTTTACAAAATATCCAGAAAAAGGAAGGACATGTCCTCCTTTTTGTTCTAATGACCTTGGTCTGGGAGGCATTGCCTTAAAATCAAATATTCTACCATTAAAATCCTGAGTAGTTTTTCCCCATATTACACAGCTTCTTTAATAAGTGCTAACTACAAGTTAACAAACTCAGATCTGTGATCTTAATCCATACACAAGCAGGCACTGCTGCCTAAAAGTGACAAGATCTTAATCAGTTACACACTGAATGCTTTTGCCTCCTAACCAGCTCTCTCAAATTCCCACAATTGAAAAACTAATACTGGAAAAACTAATTTCATATACACGTGAGCCAAAGTATTTTGTTTTGCAGTTTTTCACTGTAATATTTATCATATATGCTAAGAAAGTTAAAACAGTTTGTGTGCTTCCGTGTCCCCCCAAAAAAAAATTGGCTCCTTTTTAATTGCTTATGTTCTCTGTCAGATATTTGGTAATCCTAGATATGCTTATAGTAGATACAATGGAGGTTTCAGTTTCTTTTGAAAGGCACCTTGGATGCAAAACCCCACTGTTTTATGAAGTTTCTTCATTTAATCCATATTCATAGGTCACTTACACAATCCAACCTGTAATTGTAATATGCAAACTGCTGGAGGGAACTGACAAATACAATTTTGCTGTATGTACAATATGAAAGTTGCTGTAGTACATAAATGAAATGCTTGATTTACATGCACATGTCTTATAAAGAGGGCCAATAATCCCACCTCTCTTTAGGTTTTTCTTTCCTGCCTCCGGATAATCATAATTGTCAATAAATCAATTTATGCTTCACTATAAGTGTGCCTGAAGTTCTGTTCAAACTAGTTTCTCAAAAGGAATAATTTTCTACAACATGGACAAAAATGAATAACCAGAATTTCAAGACAAATACGAAGACCTACATTATGTTTATGGAAATCCTCAATCATCCAGATCATGGTTGTCCCAAAAGTGCATTTTAAAAAGCACCTTTGGGAAGACTACATTAGTGTAGAAAAATAAGGTGGTAAAAAACAATTAGGGAAGCATTAAATTCTAAAACAATATTTGTTATTGGTTGTCTCAAGTTGAATGAGAGCAAACAGTGTGATGCAGCTATTCAAAAAGCATGCAATTCTAAGCTTCATCAACAGAAATCTCATGTTATAATGAAGATTATTATCAGCCTTTGCTATTCTTACTGGTCAGACCAGGTTTAGGCTATTTAACAGATAACAGATAATCAGAGTTGGAAGGGACCTTGTAGGTCATCTAGTCCAACCCCTCATCCAAGCAGGAGACCCTACACCAGGGGTCCTCAACCACCGGGCCGTGGACTGGTACCGGTCCGTGGAGCACTCTGTACTGGGCCGCAAAGAAAAAAAAATGGCGGCTTTCTTCGCCTTCGGTGAATGCTGCTGGGATCGGGGATCAAGGACACAAATGAGAGAAGGGGAGGGAGGAAGCAACCGAAGCCTGTCCTGCTCTCTGGCTCAGCAGCTTCGGTTTCCTCCCGCCTCGTTCCTCTCTCAGTCGCTCTCTCGCTGCTCCACCAGCCCAGGAAGAAACTGCTTCAAAGAAGCCGGGGGGGGTGGCTTTTCCTGTCTCCGCAGTGCCTCCGAAGCGCCTGTTTACCCCCACCCCGCCCGCCCGCGCGCGCTTCAATCCACAGTGCTCCGTTCTGCCTGCCTGCCTGTTTGGTTGTTTGGGAGCAGCTTCGGCTGAGAATAATAACTATTCGCCTCTTTTTATCAGCCGAAGCTGCTCCGAAACGAAGAAGGCAGGCAGGCAGGCAGAACGGAGCACTGTGGATTGAACTGCGGGCGGACGGGTGCGGTGGGGGTGGGGGTAAACGGGCGCTTCGGAGGAGCTGCGGCGACAGGAAAAGCCACCACCACCCCGCTTCTTTGAAGCAGTTTCTTCCTGGGCTGGTGGAGCAGCGAGAGAGCAACTGAGAGAGGAACGAGGCAGACACCTGAGGGAGGGAGGGAGACACCTGAGGGATGGGGCTGAGGGAGGCAGGGCCGAGGCGCTCCCTGAACTTGGTGGTTTGCTGGCAGACTTTTTATTACCCGACTAGGTAACAACATCAGATGTTACCTAGACAGGTAATGAAACGTCTGCAAGCAAACCACCAAACTCGGATTCTTCTCCCCCGGTCCTTGAAAAAGTGTTTGTGCTTGAAACTGGTCCCTGGTACAAAAAAGGTTGGGGACCAACTGCCCTACACCATTTCTGACAAATGGCAGTCCAATCTCTTCTTGAAGGTCTCAAGTGACGGTGCTCCCACAACTTCTGAGGGCAAACTGTTCCATTGGTTGATTGTTCTCATTGTCAGAAAGTTTCTCCTTATTTCCAGGTTGAATCTCTCCTTGTTCAGTTTCCACCCATTATTTCTTGTCTGATTTACAGGCGCTTTAGAAAATAGCTTGACCCCTTCCTTTCTGTGGCAGCCCCTCAGATATTGGAAGACTGCTATCATGTCTCCCCTGGTCTTTCTCTTCACTAGACTAGCCAACCCTAGTTCCTGTAACCGTTCTTCATATGTTTTAGTCTCCAGTCCCTTAATCATCCTGGTTGCTCTTCTCTGTACTTTTTCTAGATTGGACAGGGAACTCTGTTGAAATTAAGAATCCTCAGGAATTTGAATAAAATAATAATAATAATAATAATAATAACAACAACAACAACAACAACAACAACAACAACAGCAAACTCCAAGATCAATAAACACAGACCAAGATTCCCAACCAATCAGGATGAAGAAAAAACCATTCTGGCACAGCAGTAGGCTAGCCCCAAATTTAAAACTGAAACAGCTGTGAAAGTCTGACTCAGACGAACACAATACAGAAGCCTGATGATGGCAGATGAGATTCTGCCGAAACGTTGTTACAACTTTAAAAGCACAACTATAATGACGTGGGAAAACACCCGAACAAAGCTGAATACCATATATACATATACATATATTTGTTTTCTTAAGTTTTCACTTACATGTATGGTGTTCGCTTGGTTGGTATTTTCATCATTGTAGTTCTTTAAAGTTGTAGCAACGTTTCAGCAGAATCTCATCTGCCATCATCAGGCTTCTGTATTGTGTCCATATACATATACATATATATATATATACACACACACACACAACACATACACATATACATATATCTAAACACATACATACATATATACTGTGTATACATACACACATACATATACATATACATATAATTTTATTTTATTTTTTTAATTATTATGTATATTTTTATTAATAATATCAGTAGTATTATTTTGATATTACTGGGAGCCAAATTAAACCGAATACGAGGAAAGAAATTTTGGGGAACACCTAATCAGGCCAAGGGCTTTGTACCTTAACAATAGGCCTGCTACAGCTGCTGTGCACAGGTGGACTTAGGCCTTGGTGCTTACTGTGAAAAACTTCTGGAAATACACTGTGGTAGTCAGCCAATCAAAACTCTCTGATTGCAATAGCAGGGCTGAAACTTTTTGGTCTTATTGAGCTAAGTCCAAGGGAAAGTAAAATGAAACTTTATCACAGTAAATATACATTGCCTGCTTTGCGCACTAGGCAAACGGCGGCTGCTGTTTTGGTGCGCAAACTTCCAGCAGTTACCCCCGCTTAAATCAGCATCTCACACAAGAAAAGGCAAGCAGGGAAGGGTATCAGCGCTAGTGCTTCTACCCCCTGCGGTGTTCTGGGGGGAAATGCCTCGGGTTGTAGAATTGACCAACCACGAGTCACGCTCGTTGTTCAGTCTGGTGCTCCTTTAAATTTGCTATAACCAGCTGAATGGAGCGATTGATACGGAGGTCTGTTTAAGCAAATGCGATGTTAAGGAGAGAGATGTTCGAGGCAAAAGCCTCTCTTCGCCCTCGGAGCGCTGAAGGCGCTAACAAAGTATCGGAAGCTCCGTTGATGGTGATTCTTTTAGATAAGACTGACGGAGTTGGTAAGGAATCTCAAGAGGGTAATTAGAGAAAGAGAATCAAACCTGAGAGTTTTAGAGAGTCTTTTTTGCTATTCCGGTCAACCAACAGAAAAAGCTGCCTAATCCTTTCCCAATGTCTGCTACCTTACCTATCTGTCGTTGGTATGAAATCAAAAGTATCCATCAATAAGATGGCACCCAAGTTGAATTGCTGAGAGAAAGCCTGAGCAGCAGCAGACACAGGAGGAGGGTTCTATTGGCATCTTCTAGTATTTCTGATGATATCCACTAAGCCTTTGTAATCAATCTAAAGGATTGACTGTAGCTAGTTTATACTACAATTGTTTATACTATCTTCCATATCAGCTATTATGCTTTGTAATTGGGGGTTGGGGGAGTAGTAGCAATGACATTCCAGCTTCAGGTACAGGCTCCACAACTAGTTGTTTTTCCGGGTCTTCTGAAGTCCAGGATATAATGTGTTAGATTAATTCAAATTGTGAGAAGAACATCCTTTTTACATTGAAATTGGGTTATTAGCTGCATAACTGTTTCTCAGTTAGAATGGATGTAGATTTTCTTCCAATCCATAGTTCCCTCATATTTTTTATATAACCCCTCTCATTAGGTGTAATGTTGTATAGTATTATATCACTTCCAGGGTCTTTTGTCTCATCCATGCTTTCATGTCCTGGATATTTTCAAGATCCCTTCAAAAAACACAGTTTCTAGGCACAAGGGAGACTTGCTTCTGCAAATCCCAAAAGCAAGTCCACAAGAAACAACAATTAATTGTAGGTAAGACCTAACTGAACGAAGCAAATCCAAAGGCCAACTGAAGGTTTATGATTGCAAATAAAGAGGAGGTCATGGTTAATCAGTTAAGCCAGATTGTAAATAACTAGATTCCAAATGTCACCATAGATAAGCCAAATGCTGGAAAGCTGCTTCTAGTAAGAGGCTAATTGTTCCTGTGGGGACTTAAATACTCTGCTGAGTATGGATAGTTGTGGTCAAAACTTGCTGGCGAATTCTACTTTTTACTGCTTGCTCCTGAGTTGTACATTTTGGTGAAGTTCAGAGAACCCAAGAGGAATTGCTGGAGCAAGTGAGAACCTGGACCAGCCTGCAGTACAACTGAGTCAGACTCTGAAGGCATGTCTTTTTTCAGTAGTCTACTTATATATAGTCTACTTATTATAATTACCACATCTGGGCCAGTCGGATCACTTGTCCCTGCTTCTAGCCCCGGAGTATATTCCTATGAGAAAACAGGCAGGGTCGGTAGTCAAGACGGTGAAAAGCTGGCCAGAGGGAGCAATGGAGCAGCTAAAGGACTGCTTCGAACAGACAAACTGGGAAGTTTTTGATCATTCTGATCTCGACGATCACACGGCTGCGGTGTTAGGGTATATGGCACACTGTATTGATACTGTCACGGTGGATAAACGAATCCGGGTTTATCCTAATCAAAAACCTTGGATGACCGGGAAGGTTAGACGTTTGTTGTACGCAAGAAATAAGGCTTTTAAGTCTGGGAATGATCTAGATTATAGTGCTGCAAGAACGAACTTGAGGAGAGGTATTAAACAAGCTAAGGCCGAATATAAGAGGAGAATTGAAGATTGCTTTCTCAGTAATAACATGAGGCAGGTTTGGCAGGGGGTTCAACAACTAACGAACTATAAAGCAAAAAACGTCTCTTCGGATGGTAGTGCGGCGGTGGTTGAGGAGTTGAACAATTTTTTTGTCCGATTTGAGATCCATCAAACTGAAACTGTCCCTTTGCCATCATTTACTCAGCTGAGCCTCCCCTTCATTGTGAATGAGCAGGATGTGAGGCAGACAATGAAGGCGGTTAATTCCAGAAAGTCAGCTGGGCCCGACTCAATTACTGGTCGGGTGGTAAAAGATTGTGCTGA
This sequence comes from Notechis scutatus, assembly GCF_049901735.1. Lineage (NCBI taxonomy): Eukaryota > Metazoa > Chordata > Lepidosauria > Squamata > Elapidae > Notechis > Notechis scutatus. Next base: position 44,981,675 of record NC_142013.1, read on the forward strand.
TCAGTTAGCTGGGGTATGGACTGAAATTTTTAATCGATCCTTGATACAATGCGTGGTTCCTGTTTGTCTCAAGGCTTCCACCATCGTTCCACTGCCTAAAAAGATGCCCACCAATGGTCCGAGCGACTATAGGCCGGTGGCACTAACTTCTATCTTAATGAAGTGCTTTGAGCAGCTAGTTCGAAATTATATTATCTCCTGCCTTCTCGATTCCTTTGATGGGCTTCAGTTTGCTTACAAAGAAAACAGATCAACCGAGGATGCAATTATTACTGTGCTTCACATGGTCTTATCCCATTTGGAAACACTGGGGAATTATGTAAGAATGTTATTTGCAGATTTTAGTTCTGCCTTCAATACCATCATACCGCACAGATTAATAGCCAAGCTCAAAGATCTAGATCTTCCAGATTCTATTTGTTTATGGATATTGGATCTTTTAACAAATCGTCCACAAAGAGTTAAACTGAATGATTATATTTCTACCGTCAAGACACTTAGCATTGGCACTCCACAAGGTTGTGTCCTTAGTCCACTACTGTTCTCCATCTATTCATCTGATTGCACAAATAAACATCCCAACAATAGGATAATGAAATTTGCAGACGATACTACGCTTGTAGGACTTATTTCTGGGGATGATGAGTCTGCATATCGGGATGAGGTACTACAGCTATCCCGCTGGTGCAAGAATAATAATCTTCTATTTAATATTAAGAAGACCAAGGAGGTTATAGTGGACTATAGGAAAAAAAGAGCAGACATTCAGCCACTGTATATAGAGGGAGTTCGTGTGGAACAGGTGGTTGAATGTAAGTTTCTCGGGACCATCATTACAAATGACCTGACTTGGAGCGCAAACACCGCTGCTTTAATTAAGAAGGCACAACAACGGTTGTATTTACTAAGGATTCTTAGGAAACAACAACTGGCTGAGAGTCTACTGACTACCTTCTATCGGAGTTCAAGTTGAGAGTATATTATTCTACTGTCTCTGTGTATGGTTCTCGAGCTGCACAGTGGCAGAGAAAAAGGCAATTCAGAGGGTGATCAAGACGGCCCAAAACATCATTGGCTGCTCACTCCCCTCTTTGGAAGAACTGTATAGGAATAGATGTAAGAGGAAGATACTTAATATATTGAATGACTCCTCTCATCCGGGACATCAGCTCTTTGAACTATTACCATCGAGAAGGAGATTTAGGGTATTAAGAACAAGGACGACCAGATTTAAGAACAGTTTTTATCCAAGTGCAGTTTTGAGTTTGAATGCAGGGTCATAAGATTTTTGTGGAATTTAAATGGCTGAGAGTAATGGGGTATTTACATTTTTAAATTGCATAGAGATTATTGTATGGTTGGTTGTGTTTAGTTTAATTTTTTTTCTTTTAGTGGTGTTTGTCCAGTTTTACTTTGTGGAAGAGCACCTCATTTCGTTGCACCCGTTAGCGAGTGTAATGACAAATAAATTCTTATGTCTTATTGTCATATTGTCCTTATTCCCCAACATCTCATGCCACTTGTTAAACTGGATGATGTCTGAGCTGGAATTACTTTCCTAGTCTGTCACTCTCATATTTGAAATAGGCAGGTGAAGTGTTAGAAGGATTCAAGGATTCATACAGCTAAAATAGGTTATCAGTCAGGATTTGAACCATAATGTAAATGTGGTGCTCTAACCAATCCAGCTTCTCTCTATATATGCATATCTATGAATTTTGAGAATGGGATAGAATTCCTTAAACATCTAGCACACAATTGAGTAATACGAAAGGAGAGAGGGAAAGAGGGAGGGAAGGAGAGAGAGAATAGAATAGACTAGAATAGAATTCTTTGTTGCCCAAGTGTGATTGGACACACAAAGAATTTGTTTTGGTGCAAATGCTCTCAGTGTACATAAAAGAAAAGATACATTCGTCAAGAGTCAAGAATCATAAGGTACAACACTTAATAATAGTCATAGGGAAAGAGAGAGAATGAGAATATGAATACTGGATACATTTCACATTAACTGCTTCTTTGCTGGGTAGTGAAACATTTTGTAAATACTGATTCCTTCTATTTCCACCAAGCATTCTATTCCTGGTGAAAACAGATGGAAACTAAAAATAAGGCAGCTTTTCTGAATCCTTCATATCAAAGTGAACCTAAATCAATCTAGATGACTTGTCATTGCAGTGTATTTGTCACGGCGACTACATGGCATGAGTAGAATTATATGTCAGCCTGAGTTCTATCACCTTTCAAAAACGAGGAAAGTAAAAAACAAAACAAAACTGTACATTGTTCTTTTGGTAAAGGCATCAAAATAATATTATACATCATTTATGCTATAAAAATGTTATGCAGCAAATGAAATGAATTAAAATCAAAAACATTTAGATGTGTATTCTTAGCCAGTTTCTAAAAGAGGAATAACCTTACTTACAATATTTCTGAGGAACTCATAAACAGGAAGCTGCTAACGTGTATTAACACAGCAGCACATTTTTGTTTCTCTGACCTTACAGTGATTTTACAGTCCTCAGTTGATGGAAAGAAGTAATGCATTCCATACTTTCAAGGCTTTAATGATGCACAAAGCTTTCAATTTCATTTATGTTCCAATAATGGAAAACATAGTTCCTGCATGTATAGCATAAAATAGAGTATCTGAGTATTTTTCTATTTCTCACATTGTCTCCATTTATATATTAAACACATATTATCCCCACCCCCACAACTCTAACTTCAAAAGAACAATTGATTGTTGTGGTAAGGGATGATAGGAACTGTACTCCCATATGTCAGCCAGGCATCAGTTAAGAAAATGCCAAGTCAAAACAATACTAACAGCCATGCCAAAAGCTGCATACTTGAAAAAAAAATCTATGGACAGAGTGAATATTTAAAGTCTGTTTGAGCACACAGAATATAGAAGAGCACTAAGCTAAAATCTTTAAATAATTGACATTATTGTTGAATTGCTTTTACTATTAAGTACTGCAAAAAATTTTTTTAAAAAGCTGCAAAAGAATTAAAGTCAATACCCATGGAAGAGTGTTCAAGATGCCATTACCTGGCAGTGATAGAAACACATCCACATCTTATCAGACGCTTGGCATACCAAACTTCTAGAAACAGAAAAACAAATCTCTGGGTTTTGAAAAATGGGAGAAGAATGGAAGAAAGCTGGATAAATAAATATTCAAATGACAGTGTTTACACCAAGGCTTTTTAGTTACCATTCTTACTGGTACCTAAGGGAAATTAAGCAAAGGGTGTTTCTTCATAAATTCCCATGTTCTTTATCAAAGATAGACCATAGCTTTTAGATACAGAGTTACTGTCACTTATGAGACTGTAGTGCATACTGAAAGAGGAGAGCAATTGATTATAAATTGGGCTCATAAAATTACAATATTTTTTAAAAGGCAAATTATTTAACAAAGTTCATTTCATAACGTGATGAAAGCATGACTCTGCAGGGCATGGGATGGCTTCTTTTTTTAAAAAAACTGAAAAATTATATTAATTTTTTGTGGCATTCTAAGCTTTATTTAAATGACAAGCATTCTAACTTGAATACAAACAATAACATTAGAAAAGAAGGCCAATGAAAACATTAATAGATAGACAGATAGATGGATAGAAAGAAAGAAAGAAAGAAAGAAAGAAAGAAAGAAAGAAAGAAAGAATTTGAATGTAGAGGCAGTGTTTATCCATATTTTATCTTTTCAGTCAAATGACAATTATCTAAACCATTACTCTGGATTTCTATTTATTTTATTAGATACCATATTACAAGTAATGCAGCAAGATTAAAAAGCAGTCACAAGCTTTTCTGTATTACATGTATTTTTCTATTACCTATTATGAGCTGTTTACTACCAATATATTCCTTTTATGAATTTATAATACACTTAAATCAACTTTAAAATAAAGAATGTACATCAGAAAATGACTATAGGTGTGACAAAACTCTTGAATGCACTAGATACATCACAGTTTTATTAATTAAATGTTAAAGCTGTCCTGCTTCCTTTTTTCCTCTAAATCCATTGCACAAATGTCATTCTTGAATGATAAAAAGCTTTCTTCATTACAGAGCTGCTCAATTTAACCCTGAAGACTGAATCAGTGCAACTGAACAGCCATCAGAGCAGAAAACTAAGGTTCATCTCCCCTGAGACTGAGGTCAGGTTTGTCACGTTACTTTCAGGAAAGGCTCAGACTGATATCAAACAAATAAATGAGACCAGTTTCACAGTCATGTTAAAGGATTTTTTCTACTGTGTTTAACCCTTTATACATCTTGCAGCCTTACTCCATAATGTAATGCTGTAAATCTCATTAAAATTTATACTGGCTTTAATTCAAAGTATACACAAGAAGAAATGGAAATGATCTAATAATGTATTAATTAGTCTTTTAAAAAAGAAGTATAAAAACACAGGATAGAAGGCTAAATTAATAAGAAATAAAATGAAAAGAGAGAGATTGAAAACCCCCAGAAGAGGCCCAGGTCATTAAAACTAGAAATACTTTTAACTAGCTCAAGTTTTAAAAAAATGATTTAGTAAGGCAACAATATGATTTTAATGTTATTTTTAATTTAAAAAAAGCTCGGAGATTAAATTCAGTGGCCTGAAAAACATTTGCTACAGGGTCTTCTGATTTGTCATTTCAGCTTTTTGATACTGAAAATAATTGGTAACTTAATGTTTGAATATGTGTGTGTGTGTGTGTGTGTGTGTGTGTGTGTGTGTGTGTTTATGTATGGATAAAGACATATACGTATACTTTAAGATCAAACATTCTGCCTACATTTCTGACTAAAATATGTAGTTCAGCTTTATGTAACATCAACAGCAATATTATTACTCTGTTATTATTACAGCCATTTATATTCACTCTTTGTGAATGATTCCATACCTCTGACAAACACTCTTTAGACCTATTATCACAAAATATCATTTTGACTAGCATTATCAGGAATAAAAGTAAGAAATATTATCTTGCTTTCAAACTATGTTCTGCCAACCATCAGAAGATCAGAAAGTCCTGTTTTAATTTATATTTATTAAAATATTTAACTATGTGTTTCTAAAAAACCGTAAGTATGTGTAATTTATTTGTTTAAATTTTAAAACAAACTGTAGTAGTAGTAGTAAAATAGAAGCAAAATTTCTGAGCCCCTTATGGTTAAGACGGAGGAAAAAGTTATATGGAAAATTATTTTATTATAATGATATACCTATCCTTAAGCTGGACAATTTGTTAGAAATTTCTAATTAAGTGAATGGTCTACCATAACACCTTGATAATAAATAATTACTTACCTATTTCATAAAGAGATGATATTGGTCATAAATGTTATTCCAACAAATTCATATTGAGAATCCATGGAAGACATAGGGAAAGAAACGTAAACAGGTAATATTAATGTCATAATTTCATTCCCAAAATAAAAAATCATGTCATTATCTAAACTATACACTAATTATGAATATAAAGTACACAGTTTTAAAAAATAATGTCTACATCACAGTTTTTCTTTTCTTTCCATCCAGTATTAGTATGGATTAATGATAACTATAACTGTAATATAAAAAATAAAAATACTGAACATGCATTTGTTCACACATTTACATATATACCTTTAATAACATTGTGCACTTTAATACACATTTATTTGTGAACATAACTTTGAAAATCAAATATTTTTTTTTATTTCTCAATGGCAAAGGAATCTGCTGTAAATCACAAATGAGAAAGAAATAACATGTATTATTATGAACTTCTGTGTCAAAAGTAATTCACAAATTTTGCATGTTGACTGTCATGCATGTGCCTTTAGGTGACCCTTCTTTAACTGTAGACACTGATATTGATAGACTAACATAGAAGTTAAGCAATGATAAGAATACTGAATATTTCAGATTTGTTCATGGAAATCTCACAAACTGAAGATCTTCACTTACTGTTAAATAAAACTATGCATACTGCCTTACCCCTCAAAGTGTTTCATTGTACCCACTGTTGATGAAATAAAGTTATTTTTAATTATATTCATATGGAAATGCCAGCAGATCCATAAACAATTTTGGGAAAATAATAACCATGAAGGAGAATACTGTAGTTATAGCATTCTTTCATCTCTCAGCTACAAGTGTCCTCAAACTGTCATCTGTAATAAAGTATAAAAGCTTCACATCAACTCATTAAAGTGTCTCCTGAAGGCAACATACTAAAAACTGAAATTGCCCTCTAACTTGAATGTTATTCATACATTTAAGACTGTTCATCATTTCTACCTCCATATATATTTTTATCATATAGTAAATGGAGGTTAGGGAAAAATATTAATTGAAAAATAGAGTCAACAACACTAGGTAAAAGTTTGGTCCAATGTAATTTGTAAGACTTTTAAATATCAGTCTATGAAATTTAAACTGCCTTTATAGTTCTTTACACTTAAAGCTGTTCTCTCTCAGTTCTCCAGCAGTGTTTTGTTGTTTCTTGCGTTACCAATATCTTATCTTTCAGAAAAGAAAACTTGCAGGATTTATTCAGCCGTTTCTTATTCTCACCAGTATCTTGGCATCCTAGATACTTTATGAACAAGGGTGAAAATCATATATTTTACTTATTTTGTAATTTTCAGTAGGTTTTAAAAATTGTCCAAGTGTAAGAGCCTAAGCTACACCAATAGAACAGGACTTTGATTCTATTGATTATGTCACATTGTGTTTTTTCTTATCCCAATGGGATTTTATTGTCCCAATGAGAAACTTATAAACAAGTCAGGAAACAACAGCATAGACACAGCATAGTGAAACAGATTGGCTCCAAAATGGCAAAGGAGTGAGACAAGGTTATGTACTCTTCCCTTATTTATTCAAACTTTAAGCTGAATATTTAGTAATTAAAACTTGATTTTTTTTAAAAATCAGCATTGTTTTAAAACTGGAGAATGAAACATCAATAACCTATACTAGGTTGATGACTTATAGCTGAAAATGCAGAAAATCTATAAGCTCTGACAAAGGTTAAGGAACATAATGAAAACCACATGGGGCTTTAATGAAACATAAAGACCAAACTAATGACAATAGGTGGAAGAATCATCTCCTGCCTTTTAGAATCAACCATGAACAGTAAAGAAACAAGGACTCTAGAAATACAACACAAACTAGAACATGTCAAAGTAGCCACAAAGTCCTTGGAAAAGATATTTAGATATTGTCATGTTTCTATAATCACCAAAATTAGTGCAGGCAATGGTATTCTCTGTCACTTTATGGTAAGAGTTTGAAAAAGCTAGACTATTGACACTTACTAATTTCATGTTGGAGAAGAGATTACTCCTGAGAATAGAATGAATAGCCAAAAAGGAAACAAATGGATCATAAAACAAATAAATCCAGAGTTTTCACTTGAGGAACATATAACCAGGTTACTGAAGACACACTATGTGAAAAATTGTATCTGTGGAGAAGGCTCTGATGTTGAAAGAGATAGAAGGGAAGAGAAGAAGATGGATATGGAAAATAGATGCACTCAGTTACTGTGTCTGTTGGAAGACCTAAAGAATCAACTTAAGCACAGATTATTACTTTTTATTATATCTCAAGTCTGTAAGTCTCAAGTCTGCAAAGCCCGTTTTATTGAATAATTTTATTTATGCGGTATTCTATATAGCTACCCATCTCACATCTACCCATCTGTATCTCTGGGAAGCATCAGAATTAAAAAAATTCGATACAGCATAATGAGTAAAAATCTAACAACAGAAATTATTAAAACATTAAAAACACTAAAACTATTTAAAAAAGAAAGAAAAACAATACATTCGATTTCTCTAGCAATGCATTCACTTTGCAGGCTCCATACTCATATTACATCATCCCCAGGTCATATGGCAAGGTCTTTAGCCCTTCCAGAAGACCGATAAGGTTGGGCCAATCTGACCTAAGAGAAAATGATGTTTAATCATTCAATCTAACCTAAGATAGGTGCCGTAGTAGCTAACACTCTCTATGGGTTCCATCAGACATTGCTTTGTAAACAAGACATAAAACATACCCTTCCCATTGAACCTGATGGGGTGGATAAATGTAATTGGAAAGAAGCAATCACTCAAGTAACTCTGTCCCATACCATGTAGGACATTATAGGTTATTCTCAGCATCTTCAATGGAACCCAGAAATAAACTGGTAATCAATGTAGTTCATAAAGCAGGGGTGTAATGTGCACTTGACCTAGGTGTGCACATAACTGCCCACATTGCACATTTGGCACCAGCTAAAGCTTTCAAATGTCCTTTAGCAGTAGCTCCATGTAGTGTACATAACAGTAATATCTTGTTTAATAAACTTATTTGGTAAAATGATCCTCACAGTTTCAATATCATTGAATATTAAGTTACTTAATTGCAGGATTACAGTCTTAGTTGTAGTGTCATATAAAATATGATAGAAAGTCTAAGCTTTCCAAAATTAAAAAAGTGGCTCAAATTATAGGAAGATATTAGGCAAATATACTTTCAAAAGAATCCTTCATTACGGGCAGAATATTAAGCAAATATCTAAAATATCTTTTTCTTCTTGATAATATACATCTGTATCAAACTCAACATCAAGGCTATGTCTTTTTTAGCATATGATATGAAAATTAACATTACCCAAAGCATCTACAAGCTATGTTGCTATTAAAATATTTTCATGAATTACTAATAAAAGAGTGTGGCACTAAAAATAGCTTTTGTTTAATACCATTCTTTCATACAGTTTTGACTGATTCTTTACCACATAGCCATTATTACATGATTACTCAGACTTATCACAGTAATATCTTGAAATATCCTTGTTGAACAGAAGTACTATAAACTGCTCTGAATTTTCATTCAAATTATACGGAATTCAGAATACATAAAGATGGTGCATGAATTCCAACTGTGAAATTATTTTTTAAAAATGGATGATAGCTGTATGACCCCATCAGTAGGGTGAATATTTTCTTACTATTATGCAGCAACTATTCAATATACAAAGTAGGAGGATCATGAAAATTCATTTTGAGGAGATAGCTGTATGATATTCAGTTATTAATAGATTCTGAAACAAGCACTTTCTTGCAAACATAGCATGTATGTGGTCAAACATAGTCAACTAAAATATCAAAGTCCTTTAATAAGTGCATTTCATAAGTTATCTTAACAGGCTCTCCTGAAATAATTAATGAGAAAAAAAAACTCCAGTCCATAACCTTTTTTACAGTATTAAGCAGAAGTAATAAGCAGTACTAATCATATTCATTTGGTATATAAATAAACATACTAAAAGACATAAATAAAGGAATAATATGTAAATATTTTAAAGGGAAAAAATTAAGCATTTTATTTTTAGCAGTGGTAGAGAATTGAGTGAACCACCAATATTATCCTTCCTGCCCAAATTGAAAACAATTCTAATTGTTTTCTAACTCAGTTATCGTTTATTGCTGAAATTAAAAAAGGCTTTATTTTAACATACATATAACATACATGCTATAAGATAGCAATATCACCAGAAATTTGGTAGTACATATAAGCAGTAATAGTCAAACATGTTTCCAGATACAACACAAACTTGGGAAGTGTGAAAGGATGGTCATGGAGGCAAAATTACATGCATTCTTTCAACTCCTTTCCATTATAGTTGAAAAGGAGTTCCACCAAAGAAAAGAAGACAAAAAAGAGACAGCGATCTCACCAAGGGATTTGCTTGTTTGACACATAGAGAGTGCTGATTTGTTGCTTTCAGACTGTCAGAAGAAGAAAAGTTAGAATGGATGAGAAAAAAAGAAACAATGTCAGAGGAGAAAGAACTGTAGAGGGCAGTATATGTAACTACATGTGAACATTTACATGTGAACATTTATAAGATATTCAAAGAGCTCCTCAGTAGCAGTAGAGGGAAGAACAGAAAGCTGCTTGGCAAGTAATTCTGAGGTAACTTGATAGTGGTATATCACAGCTCAAGCCTGGAGAAGAAGAAATGGTTCAGACAAGCAGTACTTGGAAAATCTGAGCGAAGGAAATTCCCTGAGGTTACATTGCATCAGAAAGCTCATTAGCCTGTGTTTCTAGATAATAGAGCAAGTCAGAAAAAGGAGGAAAGGGAGAAAAAAAATGAAGATTAGTTTTCTTCTACCTTTGGTATTTCTACCATGAAGAAAAGGCCCAGGAGGCTTATCAAAAAGCTGAAGCGGCCTTTGGAAGGCTAATTATATTGCAATAATGTCCAGTCAGGCCACAAGCCAGGCTCACTAACAGAACCATACATGGCTTTTGCTAGATACTCTACAAACAGTTTTGTTATTGGATCTGTACAGAATCTGCACTATAGTTTGTAACCCAAGTGTACAATAGCGCAAACTTCATCCAGCAACAAATGCTACATCAGGTTATGTCTCTTTGTGAATCTGACAGAGCAATTAAATATTGTATGAAATGGGGAGAAGCAAGATTTTGTCAGCTGGAATTACAGAAAAATGATGCTTTCTAAATTTTATATTGCATTTTCAGAAAATAGCATTTTTACTTTCTCACTAAAATCAAACCATAGAGGACCAATCTATGGAAAAATGAAACTATATAACATTCATTTTTCTATAAACCTTTTTGAAAAAATGCTTAGACACGCAACATATGCCATAGATACTATATATATATATATATATATATAGTGTGTGTGTGTGTATATATATATATGGCATATATACATGGCATATATATATGGCATATATATATGGCATATATATATGGCATATATACATGGCATTCATATGTATGGCTTCCTATAAAGACTTCCTATACAGGCTTCCTATACAGAAGCCTGATGATGGCAGATGAGATTCTGCTGAAACGTCGCTACAACTTTAAAAGCACAACTACTATGACGTGGGAAAATACCCGAACAAAGCTGAATGCCATATATATATACATATATACTATATATATATATATAATGTTTTGTCAATCGCTTACAAGATAATAGGTATAAGGATATACATAGTTATGAATACATGAAATGGGTACATATAAGAAAAATAAACAATAGGACAGGGACAGTAGGCACGTTGGTGCGCTTATGCACGCCCGCTATAGACCTCTTAGGAAAGGGGTGAGGTCGATAGTAGACAGTCTAAAGTTAAAGTTTTTGGGGTTTGGAGAAGAAACCACAGAGTCAGGTAGAGTATTCCAGACATTGACCACTCTGTTGCTGAAGTCGTATTTCCTGCAATCAAGTTTGGTGCGGTTAACCTTGAGTTTGTATCTATTGTGTGCTCTTGTGTTGTTATGGTTGAAGTTGAAGTATTCATTGACAGGTAAGTCATTGCAATGTATGATTTTATATACCATACTTAGATCAGACCGAAGACGGCATAATTCAAGGTTTTCTAGGTCTAGAATTTCAAGTCTGGTGGCATAAGGTATTCTACAATGTGTAGAGGAGTGGAGAAATCTTGTGAAATATTTCTGGACTTTCTCAACTGTGCTAATATCAGATACGTAATGTGGGTTCCAGACTGATGAGCTGTATTTGAGTATTGGTCTAGCAAATGTTTTGTATGCTCTAGTTAGTAGTGTGTTATTACCAGAGAAAAAGCTACGTAGGATTAGGTTAATAACTCTTAATGCCTTTTTGGCTATGTAGTTACAGTGGGCTCTAGCACTTAGAGATGAGTATTCCAAGGTCCTTTACAGAGCTTGGATCCTCAACAAGGTCTTGACTATTCAGCTTGTATTTTATTTTCTAATTTTTTTTGCCAATATGTAAGACAGAGCATTTATTTGTTGAGATTTGAAGTTGCCATTTGTTTGACCATTCTGATACATAGTCAACATCTTTTTGAAGGGTAGCAGTATTGTGGTCACTGTTAGAGAGATTACTTTTCTACTAATCCCATACTATGAACATTAGTATTTACAGTGACCATGCCATAATAATTGACTCCCAAAGAAATAAAAAGGGTAAGTATCAAGTTCAATATTATCAATATTTTCAAAGAGTAAGGTGGATGGGTAATGAAACTCTGTTTAGGTGTCAAGTTAAAATCAGTTCTGTTAATACTTTTTAAATATGGAAAAGGAGAAATATATATTGAAACTAATGGAAATGAGAAACTTGTAAAAGCAGAATGAAGGTTATTACATTTAGCTATTTATCTTAAAGAAAATGTAGTTTCCTGGCTACTGTGGTGAAAAGTTTAAAAGGATCTACCTATTCATGAAAGATACTGTCTGTCTGTCTGTCTGTCTGTCTGTCTGTCTGTCTCTAATGTTCAGGCATTCTAATGATAAAATGCATCTTAAATACTATGGACATGGTTCATCATGGGGGGGGGGGGAGAAACTGCTCAAGAAAAGAAAAAAATAAATGTGGGGAGAGGGACTATAACAGGAATAAGTTAAAATTAAGAGAACCTCCTCACAGATATCCTATGATTTACTGTAACAATTCAGCAATGCAAAAAACATACTTGATTGACATCCAGAATAAAGCATGTTTAAATCAGCCTATTTTCAATTAAACAAAGTTAGATTATATGTTCATATAATATTGTATCCATTTTTACATGCTGAAACAAACATAAATTTCAAAAGACCAGAGCATTAATTCATTCACATTTGAATCATCTCTACTCTTCTTTCTATAGTCAGTTCTTACTTTTAGAACAATATATCTGGTAATTTATCAGTAACTCTCAGAATATATTTTATATTATTTTGTTAAAATGAAATTACCAGTTTTTTTCTTTTTAATACCTTTTCCCTAATATCATCAATATCTATAGCTTCAAAACTCATTTTATATTTTGTATGTTTTAATAATGTTGTTTCAATGCACGTATTAAAATAGATTAACATTTAATATGTTGGAAAAGCAGCATTCTAGATTCCTATGGCAGACATTACCTTTTGTTACTTTATAAACATAGTCATAATGGAATACAACCCCCCACCCCCCCCCAAAAATAGCACATGAACAGTGTGCCTAATGCACCACAAGGGATGAAGCAGGAATTAGCTTGTGTTGAGTTGGTTCATCCCCCAAAGAATTGTGTCTGAGCTGTTTTGAAGCTGTTCACTCAAAGGGATTATTTCATTGAATCTGCTTTAATCTCAGCTAAATGCTTTCAACTGGTATATACTGAGACAGAATTAGAGAAATCAGAACCCCAATGACCTGTGTTGATGGGCTTGAAGGAAGAAAGAGAAACAAACCATAATAATCCCACACATCATAGAAATAGAGAGGTCACAAGGCAATATCTATTATAAAAGTCCACTGGGAAAACTAAAGAAGTACGTTAAGATATTATGCAGTTACCAAACAAATATTGTAGGTACAATAATTGCTATACCAAATATCCCTGCACAGAAAGGAATTGTTTGCACTCTTGAAACTAATAAGGAGAGCAAAATTTAAACGTAGAACAGTATCAGTGGTATTTCTGTTTATATAATTTGTTCAATATTATAAAAAGGTGTCTGAAAATTTATCCAGGTTTTCTCTTCCTGTTAATATAAATGCATATGCCGATGTGAATATAGGTATTTTCTTTTCTTTTTTGGGGCTTTATGCAAAAGCAAAGAAAAATGTCTTAGATATATTGAGCATTGTCCATATTTCCTTATACTAAAGTTTAGTGTTTGTGTCATTAAGTGTGCAAAATTATCCTCCATTTGTGATATTGACGAGATGTAGTTTGTACAAATATAACCATGATTTAATTACAAAAATGATGGATGGAGATAGAGAGATAGAGATAGAGATAGAGATAGAGATAGATAGATAGATAGATAGACAGACAGACAGATAGATAGATAGATAGATAGATAGATAGAGAGAGAGAGAGAGAGAGAGAGAGAGAGAGAGAGAGAGACAGAGACAGAGACAGACAGATAGACAGACAGATAGATAAACAAATAGAATAACTTTATTGTCACTTTGAATGTACACTAATTGGCATGCATTAAAAATGAAATTTCATTGCATACAGCTCTTAAATGGTCACCTCTAATATTAAACTACAAAAACATGACAAGATAAATCAATAAATTCAAATTTATGTATATACCCACATATATTATATGACAGAGAGAAACAACACAGTCTAGTTCGCATGTACACATGTTTATGGCAAGAAAAATGAATCTTGTGAGTTTACCAGACAGATGGCATAGAAAACTTCAAAACCTCCTCTCGGAGGGGAGCAACAGTAACAGACCATAAAGTAGGTGTCTGAGGTCTCTATTGATGCCTTGAGCTCTAAGCACATAGCACTTATAAGCAGTATCCTGAATAAAGGGAAGTGAGCTTCCTATCATCTTCTCAGTTGTCTTCACTACTCTCTGCATGGACTATCTATCTGAAGCACTGCTGCCACCAAACCAAACAGTGATGCAGTTTGTTAAAATGCTCTCAATCATGCCTCTGTAAAAAGTGGCCAGGACAGAAGGAGAAAGATTTGCTCTCCTCATCCGATGCAGGAAATACAGGTGCTGGTTTGCACACTTCACTATTGGAAAGACAAGTTCAGATTGTTGGTTATCTGAACCTCCAGATACTTAATACTGTCAACCACCTCTACAGCTGCATCCTTGATACTGAGTAGGGTATGACTATGCAGTTCTTTCTAAAATCTACAATTATCTCTTTTGTTTTATTAACATTTAGGAACAGGTTAGTTTTATTGCAGCAATCCACTAGAGCCTTCACCTCTTCCCTATAAGCATCTTCATTGTCATCCCGGATAAGACCCACCACTGGAAGAAATAATGTCTACATTATTCAATGGGAGAGTGCAGATTATTATTGGTGTTATTAGTCAATGATTACATATGAGTGTGCTGTGAAAGAAAATGAAAGTCATGGGATCCTGGAGTTAGTCAGAGCTATCCTGTCCAGAGAAGAAGGCTGCTTAAAATATTCTAAACTGGTACCCTGTAGTCTCAGTTTCCTTCCCTCCGTGCTTGTGTGTGTGAGAGAGAGAGAGAGAGAGAAAGGGGGAGGGGGGAGCAAGAAGGAGAGGGGGGGAGGGAAAACTTATCTTTTACCTAGATGTCTGATGGGTTGACAGATTTCAGATAGCACTTGGAGAATTTCCAACTGATCTGGAAGCTAGTTTTCTCTAGAATATAGACAATGTGCACTAGATATGAGTGCTAACAAGCAGCCTCTGGCAATCTTGGAGAAGCTTAGCATTCTGAATAGCTCAAAATAATGAAGCAGGTAAAGGTGCCTAAAATGATGCTTGCAGAATAAGGAATACTGTTCCTTATTATTATGGGGAATAAGCATAACAAAACACATATGCATAATAAATATAATCAAACATAAACATCAACCCAAATTTGAACATTTAAAGTGGAACTACTTGGCCCCCATTACAGAGTGTCAGTCAGCTATACTTTCAGATTGCTAGGGAAGAATGGGGCAGATGATGATGATGATGGTAATTTATTAAATCTGTATGCCACCAAATTCAGTATTTAGAAACTGGATATTGGCTATATAAACAACACCTCATTATGGGACAGAAACATGTCCAGAGGCCTTGAAAAAATGGTTTGGTTGTCCCCTTCCTTAAGAGTCTACCTTTCATCTACCATCTTTCAATAAATAAGTATTTTTCGGGAAGGCTGTAAAAGCAATTATTAGTTGAATACTAGATTAGTCTTTTGACAATCAAGCTTCACTCATTGCTTTTGTGGATGACACCTGAGTCTGGGGAAAAAATGTAATTTGAGAAAACATCTCAGACATGTGGAACACTAGCAAAGATTAGGAATGGGAACCACTGTATTATAGTGGTTGCTTACTGTATTTAAATGGGCAATTCTATCTTCTCATTGTGGAAAGGAAAGTCAACCCTCAGATATTCCACTATAGAATATTCTAGGCTTAGTTTTTACTCCCACCTTAATTAAGATCTACATTAGATCTATGGGGGAAGATAACCAGCCAGTTCAAGATAAAATATCAATATGTTGATAAGGCTGGGGTATCTCCACTCTAGGTTAAACTGAATATATGGCAGAACTGCTGATCCGGTACCTAAAGACTATTAAAGCCAGGATGTGGGACTCATACTCAGACAAAATCTAAGCATGACAGAATGGTTACTAACTTAGAAAACTACCAATTCTGGAATAAAATTTGACTAAATAAATGCTACTTTAAGGATCCATAGGCTTGATAAATTGAATATTACACTTATAAACTGTTTGATTTAAATATAAGGCCTTCAGAATTGTTATTGTTTTTTATTACTTTATTTTTATCCATCCTTTTCTTAAATTAATGCATATCATACACAGCCTGCTTTAAACACAAGTAGATGTTAAAATATGCAACTATTATTTGAGAACTTGTCACAAATCTGCATTAAAATGCACATATAGTTTGTTAACTAAACAGACTTTATATTGTTGCTTTTCTGTTAGAGCCATCAGATCAATTTTCAACATTGACAAGTTTGTCCCTCATCTATATAAATACTGTATAAAGGCTTAAATTTGAATATTAATTTATTCTTGTCAATAAGGTGATTTTCCCCTGAATATAAAGCTATCCAGTAATTTTGTACTGACATCCCTTGCAGATCTGACAGTTTGAAAACATGAAATAATAGGCAGTAAGTGTCAGTGCTCTTAAATCAAGCCCAAAGATCCCATGGTACCAAAATATGGCAGCTTGTTACAACTAAGCAAATGTCAATCCAATCAATGTATGCAGGAGGCTGTCAACTTCCTACCTTTCTCTGCCCTAATAAGTAGTATACAAAATGACAGAATTCAGAAAAATATATCATATTGTTGCCTGAGAGATAGGCTTTTTCAGTTTTTTAAAAGAACTATTTAGTAGCCTTTCACTTCTTTAATACACCATGGAAAGTGTTATACAAATCTTTTACTGCTGATTAGAAAGCTACAGAATGTTCACAAAGATTAATGTGTGAAGGTTTCTAAAATCATCCAATTTAGTTTTTTTGATACAGAAATAAAAAAACTAATCTAATATCATTCCTAATTTGAAAATAGGATTGCAGTAGTCCCATTATGCTTTTTTTCTTATAATTTAAATGTACTAAATATCCACAGAGACATTAAAAATCATATAGGTGATTATAATAATGAAACATTTGGGCAGTTACACACCTCTTTTAGTTACCTCATTACTCAGCTACATGCAAAAGAATTGTATTTTACCCAGGAGAAAATCATTAAAAATGTAATCTCCTTTGTAAAAGATGAGTAATTTACTTTCAATTAGATTGAAGAAGAAAAGCAAAAAAAAAAAAAGCGCAAATGAAATTTCAGTTTACCATTAATTTAAATTGATTAATATTATTAGAATTAGAATATATTACTCTTTAATGCTGGCTGACTGATGACTAATAAACAGTACCCTAAAAGTGGGTAAGGTGTCTTCCATTCCTTTGTAGATTCTCCTTGTTTATCAGGGTAGAGTCTACACATAAAAAAGATAATAGGGACAGTCCACATATAGGTCTTAATAGAAGGAAAAGAAAGGTATGTATTCATGAATTGCAGCCTGCTTGCCTTCTTCACTCTGTTAAGAAATTGCAATGGCTGAAAACGGTGGAAGCTACTAATATATTCTCTGTTCTGTCTTGCCATGTCTCGGATATTGTTGAAAATGCACCTTTCATTAAATTAATCCAGCAGGTCAAAGGAAACACAGGAGAGCATGAGAAACAGTACACATAAGTATTAAATAAATATAAGTATTAATTAAATATAAGTATTTAATAAAATATAGTATTTTATTAAATATTGGTGTCCAGTATTATTTTATCTCAATGTATAAATAACAACAAAGAATATTATTTTAAAGAATTATATTTTTAAAAATATAATTGTATCTTGCAAATTCATTATTCATAAAGTCGAATACACATTTGGAAAATAATATAGGCTAGCTAATTAACTTAATCCATGATTTAAAGATTAAAGATGGAGATTAAAATTAATATGAAATTCTAACAACATAAAAATAAACTTTTTAGCACCCATGTTTTCTTAAGCTTGCCCTCAAATTTCATTCCAGTCTGATTGAAATTTCCATTCATATCATATTTCAGATAAACAACTTTCTAACTATAGTAAATATGGATGAAAATGCATTTAAGAAAAAGGAAGAAAAGCAAAAGGTCTAGTAAATTCTTCTCCTTCCTTAAAACCCATGTAATAGAAATGAGAGTGTATTATTCTCTGCTAAATTTTACTTAACTGATTTTTCTGCCAATGCTTAACTCCAGTAATCTCTGAAAACTATTATATTGTTATAGGAGCAAATCAAGTAGGATTTCCCTTAACAGGAGGAAAAACCAAAACCAACCAAAGGTCCATATATCTAAGATTTTTACAATCTTTTCTTCCTCTTTTTCTGAGGGAAGAACAGAAAAGCTGCTCAGTTGTCCACTTAACTGATGACTATCTTTGCATTTTTTACTAGCTTTTAATCTCAAACATCTTCTGTGGATATTTTCCGCCCTTTGCTTCTGAGGCTGAAGCCTTGCAGTTTAGCAGGCAGTACACTACCAGCCACCTGAGAAAGGTGAGTCACTTTATTAGTGGGTTGATGATTCAGACAGCAATGAGTCAGAATCTGATCCTGGAGAATGTCAAGCCTTAAATCATGCTTCCACTTAAAGAGTTCAAATAACAGAAATCAGTGCAGTTCTTCAAGAAGGAGTGTTGTTCCTTAATTAAGCAAATAAATAATATTTATTTATATCACAGAACTTTCACTATTTAATATTATGCTCTAGATATCCCCTCTTGCTGGAAACATTCTCTATTCTCAGAACTAAGTGCTACTGACCTCTTATTCTGTCTTATCTTGCCTCCTTGTCCAGCAAATGTGTTTGTGGCTTCCAATTTCTGGACTGATCCTGGCCATTTTAATCAGGGATTCTGCCAGCATAACAACAAGCACTTGTGCAGTACTTGTAAAATCACCATCTCCTGCTGATGCACGGCACTCAGCTGTGCCATGCAAAGCAACTAAGGTAAGACAAAGAACAGTGTAGAGCCCAGGCGGGCGGGTTGGGCCCAACCGAAGAAAAGAAGATCTTTGGAGAAACCAGTTCTGTGTCAGCTGCTCTTTGGAGCTATCGGTTCTATAGAACTAGGCCAAACTGGTAGAATCCCATCCCTGAACTTAATTCTGGAGTATCAGACTACAATAGACCTGCTCTCTTCATAATTATATTTAAGTCCATACTACAATATGTAGACAAGAATGTGTTTTTCTGTGCAATATTTCTTTGCCTAATTGATAGTTGATCAGTTCTAGTTAGCTGCCTCCTGCTTGACTGTTGCTCAGCCTAGACCAGCATATTGCTATGTCCTAAACCTTCTGCCCTTTCAGGGCTGCATTCAAACTCTCTAAGAATAATTCCCCACTCTTTCTTGCATCTTTTCTTGTTTAACTATAGCTCTAAGCACATCATTGAAAACATTTCCCCATTAGCTGTACCCCATGTATCTTTTCAGAGAGAGTCTATGGCTGGTTTAAAATTATTCCTCTTTGGAAGAACAGGAAATGGGTAAAGTTAGGACTCCTTCAGCACAGGAGGCAGTTTTTTTAAAATATCAAACTCTCCTTTAGAACAGTGGTGTCAAACTCACGTCGTCATGGTGGCGTCATGTGATGTATCAAGACTTTTTCCCTCTTTGCTAAACTGTGTTTGGGCGTGGCCAGTGTGTGACTCATCCGGCCCATAGGCCAGGAGTTTGACAGCCCTGCCTTAAAAGTAGGTATATGAACAGAAAAATTCAATGTGATATTTTTCTTTTAAGTGTGTCTTCTCCTCTTATTAAAAGGCTAATTCTCTGATCTTGATATAATTAATAATTATTTTAAAAGGAAATAATTTTAACAAACAAAAAATAGAAAATAGAAAATAATCTTCAATTTCTAATCTAAAAAAGGCCTTAATGTTATATTATTACTTGATTAATTTGCAAATTGCACATAATGGTCCCTATAAGCCATTTTTAAAGTCTATTGTAAATGAACAATCAGAAATTGAGATATATTTTCAAGCAAAATTATATTATAAAATAATGTTACATGAAAAAGCAGTTTAATATAGTACTCTTTAGAAACAGATGTTTTAAGATTTAAAAAGTAAAATATATATTAACAAATAAACTTGTTTATAAAAGATATATGTCTCCGATATCAGAATTTATGCAATAAAATAGGACAAACAAGAAGAGAGACAGTATTCCAATGCAATTCTATTCCTTCACCATCTGTCACAGTCAGTTTCTTCCCCAAAGGGCAAGTTTAGAAAGGCCAGCAGAACTAATGAGCACTGAAAAAAGTGAAATCTCAAAGCATAATACCTATAAAAATCCAAGAGCCAAAGCTTTTTACAAGCCTTTGACTACAGTGGGACGAAGGTCCAAGACTGGTAGTCCCTCTGGTATCCTCCTGGAGCTAACATGAAACTCTAAAGATATTCATCTTATATAGAAGAAGTCTTGTCATGTCTAGAATTAAATTTGCAATCCTTTCTACTGGAGATTCATCAATTATTGTAGCTATTGGATTAAGATTTTCGGGCCATATAAAATATTTGTATTTCATAGCTTTTGTCCTGAAAACATTCAACATTATATAAAAAACTCAGTAGTCAAATCAGTGACTGAATATAATTAGTTTAATTTCTAACTATCCTCAATATTTTAAATTTAAAATACAAATGTATTTCAGTAGTCCTCTCTCTCTGTGTGTGTGTATCTCTGTGGGCATCCCTGTGTGTGTGTGGGTTTGTGTATACACATACTTAGATACACACATATGTATGTGTGTGTGTGTGTGTGTGTGTGTACACACACACACACACACACACACACACACACACACACACACACTGGCTTTCTGGGGGTGGTTCTGTGCAAGCAGCGGGAACACAAAATAAATGTTACATATTTTGGAACAAACAATACATGGATAAGACAAGAGAACCTTGAACTGATGGAATGCTACTAGAACAGCAGACCTAATGAGAGGGGATTTATGAAGCATATAAGGAAACTATGGATGGACAGAAGACCCACATCAACACTAATTGAAAAACAAGTAGTTTATCCAATGCTTCAACATAGTGAAGGGGAAACTGCTATCGCAACTTGCGATAGACCAACTGCACATTATATCCTATACTCCAGAAGTCCCTAATCTTTCTGGCTTTCTGGGGTGGTTCTGCGCAAGCAGCAGGAAAGCATGCATGCAGCGCCAATTGTGTGAGCAGCAGGCATGTGCCCCACTGCTTGCACGAATGGAATGCCTGCACATGTGCTTGTCCAGTGCTCGCAAAAGTGCGGATGTACATGCACTTGTTGCATGGAACCATCCCCTCTCCCCGCCCCCACTGGTCTGCAAAGCAGGAAAGATTGGGGAATTCTGAGTATAGGAAATAATGTGTAGTTGAACCATACATTTGGTAGTAGACAAGGACTAGAAGATAGTAGTGGTGATAATATAGCAGTGCCAAGTGATAGCAACATAAGGAAGGACTATGCAGAAGTACCAGGTTCTGAAAGAGAAACTGGAGAGGATATATAATGTAAAGGTCAAAGTGGTTGCAATGGTAATAAGAGCACTTGGTGCTGTGACTCCTCTAAGCTGAGAGAATGGCTCCAACAGACCTCTGGAACAACTTCAGAGCTCTCTGTCCTGAAGAGTGCAATGTATGACTCAAGTTGAGGCACACATACACATATCTACACAACACACAAAATGTTACATATTTGTTATTTGCTATAATGTTACTCACTTGTTGTCTATCATATAATTTCAGACTGGGCATTTGTCACTGAATAAGAATTATGGATTGATTTTTCTTCATGATCTATTTGTTTATTTTCCTCACTATTCTCAGCAACATCAAAGATATATCAATATGCTTTCTACGCAGTTTTTTCAAAGTACAATTTCCAATCATTGTCATACAAAAAAGCATCATCTGCACATTCTTGATCTTTATAGCTGTGACATGCCATTTGAATATGTTTTCAAAGGCTTTGACTGCCACTCTACCAAGTGCTAGCCTGTAGATTTTTATTCACAGCTGATCATAAAAAGCATTAACAACCTGAATATCAATTGTCAATTCAAATAATGCATGCAATATCTCTTGTCATTAATTTTAATTTCTTTATAATTCTTTATATTATAGCTTTTTATTGACTTTCATTACTACATTATTACAATTGATATATTATTTGCAATTTTAGCTATCAAGCGTAGTGGCATCAGACAAGTGCATATAATTGATGTTTTTTCTTAAAATTCATATTCTTCCAATCCCTCAATATAGATTCAACATGTAGATTGAATAATCTGCCTGTCTACAGATTTTCCCATTCATGAGGACAATGAAATATTTTGGGATTCCCATTTTCATAAAGACTTTCTACACTTTAAAAAAAACTGTGCATACATATAGACTGAGCTATTCCAATCTGTGCCCGCTGTGTTCTTCTCAAGATATAATTCAGTTAGAAAGAACTTTTATAGTTTTTCTATTGCTTGCCATATGTCCATCAATATTATATCAATTCTTCAAGCCTTATAACTTGCTAAAGATTGGAGTGTTGATATAATTTCATACTTAGTACTTGAGATTCATGTAAGAAGGGAATACATTATCTTGGATTTTAAAATATTTAAATATTTACTTTACAATATTCAGTATAATCTTATCATATTTCTTTGTATATTAGCATTCTTTAACATGCTCATTTTACTCTTGATATACGTAACTGTTCTCCAGTTGCAGCACTTATTCATCTAACATTAGTGTACAAAACAAAAAAAGCATGTTATTAATGTGTAGCATAATTTTTATACACTTAGTTCTAAGAAAAAAATTGATTATATAGAATTTATCACCAATCTTTAATTACCTTAATAAGCAACAGTGCATTCCTAGAGTGAAACATGGATGTATCTAGTCCATGATTAGCATAAAATGAATAGCAAGATAAGCAGCATATAAATTAATAAAGTAATAAGTAGTTGTTTGCCTGAATTTATCTCCTTTTGAAATCCTTGTTGCAAAAGAATTTAATTACATTAAAATATATTAATATATTAATTGTCATACCTGATTTGTTATATCTTTTTATTGCATACTTGTTGATTTCTTTAATTTTAGTTTGCATGATAAATACATTCCTGTTTATAAAAAAAAATTATCAATGGAATGCAAAATATTACAAAGAGACAGAATCTGGAATAATTCAGTGTTATTGCAGAATATTTTTGCCTCATTCTCCATAGTTTATTAATGAGTTTCATATTTCAAAGTGATGAGGAAAAAAGGATAAAAGGTACTATTTGTTGTAGGAATGAAATATGTTTAACCTTTATATCCTACTTAAAAGCCTGTCAATTCACAGGAATCTCTGAATCTAAATTTATCATGTTCCGATTCATTGATATTGAAACCATTGTAATACCTTATTATACTATATGGTAGTCAATGAGAAACTAAATCTAGCCATGCAATTTTCATCCACCAATAATTTTAAGGTTTATATTTATGTCAAGAAAGCCAGCATTTAACATTTAAATGAAAAAAAGATGTAATTACTTCATTATCATAAATCATGTCATTAAATTCTGGTAGTTGTCCAGCTAATCAAAACATTATTTTCCATACAGACATTATGTTCCATGACCATAAACTGGGATTCACCCCAAGACTTCTTATAGCCCTTTCTATCAAGCATTTTATCAAATGTTAATATATGTAATTTCCATTCTTTTTTTTAACTGTTCCTTTTTAATTGTTCTTTTCCAGAATCATAAACTTCATGAGGAAGATGCCTGTTCACTTACATGATGCATAATGCTAGTATAATGACGATGAAGTGCGTGTATATACATACAAACTCACACATACACACAAACTTACATTTCTATAAGCTATGCATTAATTCTACGAAAGCAAACAACTTCACTGTTGGACTTCATATATTAAGTTGTTATATTTATCACACTGAGCAGAGATGATCGAATTGTCTAACACAATTGATTCTTCCAATATGAGAAAAATAAAAGGAGGCTATAGACTATATTGAACTCAGCAAATGAATAATATATTAAAAGATGAAAGAAATATTTAGGTGATGAAATTCATCCTCTTCCTTCATCTAGATACTGTAATAACCTTTTAAATCATGTTTGACATTTGTAAGTTGACTGAGCTGGCAGCTCTGTAAAATCTATAATGTATGTGGTAACCATTTCTGGAGTAGCAATCTCTTACTGCAATAGTTCTCACTTCATATGGCTTGCTTGTCCCCAAGAGACATATCTGACTGCTCTTTATCTAAGCCACTGGTTGCTATTTTTTTTTCTTGTGTGTATTGAAAATAATGGCTATATGGGTACAAGAAAACTACAAATGACCATGCTACTTTTTCCCCTCCAAGACATTCATGAATTATAAATAGGTAATTTAGAGCAGATGCAGGCAACTTGGGACTCCAGCACCTAAGTAGGCCCTAAGCACCTTTTTGAAAGTTTAAATCCCACACTGATAATGATTGGCAAATCTCAGGGTTGTTTTGCTCTGACAATTGCCAAATATTAGTGGGGGTTTTGCTCTTTTGAGAACACATTAAAACAGTATTTTAAGCCATACAATAATCATATTGTTTGTTTTAAATAACTTCAAAAAACCCTTCCAAAATCTTAAGTGTATATCACTAGTTTCCCCACTTTTGATTTGTAAATAGTGTTTAATAGATATTCTAATCAGCAGTTATATTTAATAGTCATCATGAATCTGGTTCTAACCCTTAGTCATAATTGAGAAGAACCAAAGTGCACTGGTGCAGAATACTCGTCAGGCACCAAGAGTCTTCACCTGGCAACTGATCCTCTGGAGAGTTACTGCCAATCAAATTTATTTTGTACTGCTTTATATACATTTTTCTCATGTTTTGATACTTCTGTATGACTGTAATAAATAATTTGAGGTGAACTATATTGCTATAAGTAACTTTGAGTTTCCCAATCAGCCACATGTCAAACCCGTTTCAATACTTTATATCAAATTGAAATACTCTAGTATATACTTTTAGAAATGTAACAGGATGCAAGTTATTTTATTAAAGTCCTGTTGCATAATAAGGAATGTTGCTATACAATATTGTGTTTCATACTAAACTAAGGATACTATACTGCTTTCTACATAGAAAGTCACTGAAAAAGAACAGTATTCTTTGTTGCACTGCCATAGTTGTTTGAACTACTTTGGGACAGTTTCATTCACCCAACAGAGAAGGTTAAAAAATACATTACTACAGATTTCCTCCTTTTTAATTTGTGGGTTTTTTTATAAAAAAAATCCATTTTCAATCCTTATGGAAGTGCGCAACATGAACTAAAATGCTACGGCAATATAAAGAACTAATATCTATTCATATCAATGGACAGAATAATTTCCTTCCCTCCAGAGCACATTCATTTGGAATGTTGCACAGATTCAACTCAGATTCTTTCTTTCATTATCACACTTTCACTGAAGCAACCATGAAGTTCTACTCACATATGTGTAATAATCTAACTTTTGCTAAACTTGGTAATCTTTTATTTAGAGAAAACTAGGTTCTTGATTCAAAGTTTTTCTATCTGGTCTGATGTATCCCAAATTTTCACTAGAGGCTATTGACACACTTGATGCTAATGGAGGTTATTTTTAGCACAAGCAATTATGGTATCAAAACCAAACCAAAAAATTATAAAATCAATATAACAAAGTACAATCATACCCTTAGAAGGGACCAAGCAAAGCAAGCACTCATTTTTATGGTAGAAAAGATTTGCTGACCATCTTGGCCCAATACAGAGGAGAAAACAGAACATTATATCAATGAGGTTGCCAAATTTTAAGGGGCAGAGCATTTTAAATAGTTTTAGTATTTGAAGGGGATTTTTTTTTTGGAGGGGGGAATTTGATGAAGATATTAAACAGAGAGTTGTGAAACTTCACTAAAAACTTTGGAATGGGATGAAGATATAGATGTCAAAGTGGACAAAATGTATAGAATTAGTATGATCCACAGAAAACTAAGAAATGTACCAAGGGTACCCTTGTGTATTTTTGTCAGAAAGAAGACAAAAGACCAGAGTCTACAACAATGTATTGAATAATGATAAAGAATTCAGAAGTAATTTTACTAAAAGAAATCCTTATCCAAATATTGGAATTAGAGGAGATGCAAGTGGACCAAAATAAAGTATCAGGATAACAAATACAAGATAGTGATGAAGAGACTATAATGTTGGGAGCTACAAGTACAGTGTTTGCTAAGAGGGAATTGAACTGTGAAGATGGCAGAATTCATTTGTTTGACCAGGATCACAACTACAACTAAAAATATTTAATTTTTTTGCTGAAAATGGAAAAAAGTGAGTTGGTGGCTTTTGGATTGGTAGATTAAGAGATTAGATAGGAGACAGAGGGCAGTGGGAGAAGGGATAACAAGTTTGTTTATAATTCCTGCAATGAAGATCAAAAATTGCTTCTTTATCTTTGTTTCTTCTTTATCTGTATTTCAGATTTTTTTTAATGAAAACGTTAAAGAAAAGTTAAGTAATGGGGGGAAACTTAACTTTTCTTTAATGTTTTCATACTGATTAATTATACAGGACATTATTAAACAGAGGCTTATTTTTTCCTACAGTGACAATTTAGATTTTATAAATCATAGATTTGTTTGTATTATATTTTGCTAGAGAACATATTCATAAATATAACACTAGTTTTACACTAATAAAATTATAACAAATATAAATAATATTGATCATCTATTTTAGTAGATGAAAAAAACAACTGTTCCGTAAAGAAACAGTTAAATTCATGGCCTTATGAGCCATTACTCAGAGATTTATTGGAGGAGTTAGAAAGTCTATAGTTCAATATCTGGTGACAGAACAAGAACCATAGGTATATGGACAGGGAGAGGAAGAGAATTCAGTCAAATTATGCCTCTGGGATTTTGCAACATATGGCCCATCAGTCAAGGGTCAAGCCCCCTCACAAATTGCAAGCACTTTACATAGCCATCTACATCAATAAATTACTACTTTCCTGTGGCACAAACACTAATGCAGAAGCAAGAACAATCATCCCTCTTAGAACTGCTTTATTTATTTGTATTTATTTATTATCCTTGCATAGTAATTTGTGTCCTCTTAGACATATTAATTTTCTGTTGAAGAAAATCCAGCAGTAGTAGAAAATATTAGAAACTTGATTTTAATTCTGGTATTGACAGATAACAATCATTCAGGATTTATTGTTCAAAAGAGAAAACCTGCATTTAAATCCAATGAAAATGTTATACCCTATTATCAAGAACATTTTGTGCATTTTTCTTTCTTTCTGTAAAATACTGCCATTTTCTGTCCCTCATAGTTATTTCTCAGACTGCAAGCAGAATGGTTTATGTGGAAAAAAATAATAACTTGGACTATATAATTAGCATTTTTTTGATTTTGAAAATCAGCTGATTTTTATAGGCCCATATTCTTAGTCATATGAGCATATGAACGTATGAAAACTTATTTCCATAATGGGAATACCCACGCCAGGCAAGTCACCTTAATTTGGTAAAAGGTGTTCATGTCATTGAGATGGATTAAGGAAAACTACTAAGCTGTGGGCTCTGCTTATTAAATAGAACTTAAAATCTTTCTTAAAAAGTTGAGCACCACTCTTAAGCATAAGAACCATATACATCAGTATCTTATCTTGATAGAGTTAAATTTATGTTGATCATCTTTAATTTATTAGTAAGTTCATACATTTCAGCTTTTTGAAGTGTGATTCTATGGATGTTTTATTCAGAAAGATTTTATTAAATCCCTCCCAACGTATGCACAAGTTTGGGATAAATAGCAACATTTTTATGTTCTTTATACATTAGTAGCTCTTTTATATGCATATCAAAAGTAGTTTCTGGCATTGATTTCATGGTAAATAGTAAAATCAATTTTGATCTTTTATGTACACATATACATATATCCACATAGTTTCTATTTCATAAATACCATGAATTAAAAGGGTGTTGGTACTTACCTGATACACCTGTTCTCTGTGAGCTGTGACGAGCATACAGCAGTGCTTAGACTTAGATTGGATAGGCTGGGCTTGATTGATAGAACGCTCTTCCTCCTCCATGTACTCCTCCTTAGCGTCTCCCAGTTTTTGTGAAGACGAAGAGAGAAAACTCACCGTCTTTTTTTTTTTTTTTTTGTAGTCATTGGCCGGACCCGGAACCCACCAGATGGAAATTGGGTGGGTCTGGATGCTCACCGCAGCTTAGAGAGAATGGGCGTATCAGGTAAGTACCAACACCCTTTCTCCAATGAGCTGCTCTGAGCATCCAGCAGTGGGACATACCAAAGCTTGGCTTGTCCTATGGGAGGGTCTCCGTCTGGCTTGGAGTCCTCTCATGGTCCCTATGGAACCTTTGTAGAACTCTCCTACCAAAGGAAGCCTCAGCTGAGGCAAATACATCAATTTTGTAGTGTTGAATGAAAGGCGATGGTGAAGCCCATGTTGCCGCACGACATATTTCTGTTATTGGTGCTTGTGTGGCCCAGGCAGCTGAAGTTGAGGCAGTCCTAGTGGAATGCGCTGTTATGCCTCTGGGCACTGGTAATAATCGAGTCTCGTATACCTAAGTTATTGTGGCTTTCAACCACCTACCTATAGTTGAAGGTGATACCTTATGACCCTGAGTGGTTGGCTGAAAGGAAACGAAGAGTGCCTCAGTTTTTCTTAAGGGAGCCGTGTGGTGTATATACGTATGGAGAGCTCTCCTAACATCTAGTTGATGCCATTGATGTTCTAACCCCTGAGACAGTCTCGGACAAAAGTTCGGAAGGACTAGTTCTTGTGCCCTGTGAAAAGCTGAATTAATTTTTGGAATGAATGTCAGGTCTGGACAAAGAACCACTCTGTCAGAATGAAAAATGCAGAGGTCTTGTCGGACTGATAAGGCTGCAATATCAGATATACAACATTCTGATGTTATCGCTATCAAGAAAACCACCTTGTAGGTGAGAAAGTGGAGACTCGTGGTTTTCAGTGTTTCGAAAGGAGCCTTTGTAAGGGCCATGAGTACCTTGTTAAGGTCCCAGGGCAGACAGTGGTGCACCACAGGAGGACATAAATTTGTTGCGCCATGAAGAAAACTTCATATGTGTGGGTGATGTGATATAAATCCTAGACCCTTCCAGGTGACTACTGAAGCCAAGGCCGCTACCTGTCATCTCAAGGTGTTTGGTAAGAGGCCCTTGTCAAGGCTCCCTTGAAGGAAGTCCAATAGCTGTGCTACTGACGGAGATAAGGGATCAATGTTGGATTTTACGCAACATTTATAAAAAATGTGCCATGTGGCATTGTATAGGCGATTTGTTGAGGGGCGTCAGGCCACTTGAATCATTTCAATCACTCTATATGAGAAATTTTCACTCCTCAGATGTCTCAACTCAACCTCCATACAGCTAGGTGGAACCACTGAGGGTCCAGGTGCAGAATTGGACCCTAGCTGAGTGAGACCCTCTGAGGGGAAATCCTCCAAGGATCTTGTGTTGACAGATTCCTGAGGTCCACAAACCATGGCCTCCTGGGCCAGTATGGTACAACCAACAGCATTTCTGCCTTATCGTTCAACAGTTTTTAGACCACCCTGGGAATCACTGGGAGAGGGGGAAAAGCATACAGAAGTCCTGGGGCCATCGACAATTAAGAGGATTGATGTTCTCCACTCCTTGGGCTGGGTACCTCGAGATGAACCTCGGAAGCTGTGAGTTCAGAGGAGAAGCAAACAGATCTATGACTGGTTGCCCGAATTTCTGTACCACTTCCTGAAACAAATCCGGGTACAGATGCCACTCTGATTGATCGACTGTGGCCCTGCTCAACCAGTCCACTTGGGTGTTTGCCAAGCCAGAGATGTGTTCTGCTCTTATGGAGACCAAGTTCTTTTCTGCCCAAAGGCACATTCTCTCTGCTTCTCTCATTAGTTGTCTCGAGTGAGTACCCCCCGGCCTGTTTATGTGGGTTTTTGTCGTTATGTTGCCGGTAAGTATAAGGATGTTGTCCCCGAATATGAGGAAGGAAACTCCAAAGTGCCAAGTGAACCGCTCTGAGTTTCAGCCAGTTTATGCTGAGTGCTCGTTCTGTTGCCGACCAACACCCCTGAGCCATGAGAGACTGGAAGTGAGCCCCCCATCCAAATAGGCTGGCAAATAAGTCTGTGGGGTTCTTTGAAGGGGCAACCCTTGTTGATGGTCAGATCAGTCCACCAGTACAGAGATATCAGAACTTTTGGTGGCATGATGACACAGGCCCTGGAGCTGCCTCTTCCTGCCTGTTGGTATGGTAGTAGATACCATTGGAGAGGCCTGGCATGGAACCGGGCTCAAGGACTGATAGAAATACAAGATATCATTTTCCCCAATAAGGTAGATAAACTTGCTATTGGAACACACTTAAGGGTTCTAATTTCCTGAGCCAGTTTCCTAATACTGTCCTGCCTCTCTGGGGATAAGAAAACTTTTCCCTCAACTGTATTAATAAGCATGCCCAAATGAGTCAAGCTAGTTGATGGATAGAGATGACTCTTTGCCCAGTTGATAGAGAATCCATGCTGTTGGAGTGTCATTAAGGTGATCTGGGTGACTAATTTGTCCTGTTCATATGAAGATGATAATAACAAAATGCCATCTAAGTAACACTGCAGTCTAACAGGAGTTCCCCTGAGATGAGCGGTCAGAACTGCCAGAACGTTCGTAAAGGTCCTTGGGGCAGATGATAGCCCAAAGGGCAGGGCAACGTATTCAAAATGTTGATTTTTATAACAAAATTGGGCGTTGGTTCTTACCTGATACGCCCTTCTCGGCGAGCCGCGAGGAGCATCCAGAGACTGGGATGCTTCTGAGTCCTCTTCTTGCAGGCTGAGCTTTAGATGAGGAACGCTCCGCCCCTCACGTGGTATTGCGCAGCGTCTCCCAGTTTTTTGCGATAACGAGAAGAGAGGTTATTAATTCTTTCTAATCTACTATTGGCTCCTTGGCTGAAGCAAGAGTCCCCACCAGACGGAGAAATTAGGGTGGGGCTGGATGCTCCTCATGGCTCGCCGAGAAGGGGCGATCAGGTAAGAACCAACGCCCATTCTCCCTCGAGCCGCTCGGAGCATCCAGAGACTGGGACATACCAAAGCTGGGCTGTCCTACGGGTGGGACTCCGTCTGGCCCGAAGGCCCCTCCGGATCACTGATGACCCTCTGCAAGACCCGTGCGGCCAAAAGAGGCCTCCGCTGAGGCGACGTGATCTATTTTATAATGTCTGATAAACGGGACGGAGAGGTCCAGGTGGCTGCCCGACAATGTCAGCGATGGGGCTTGCGTGGCCCAGGCAGCCGAGGTGGCTGCACTTCTGGTGGAATGGGCGGTTATTCCACCCGGAGCGGGCAGGGAATGGGAAAGGTAGCATCTCGCAATGGTGGCCCTGATCCAGCGACTGATGGTGGAAGGAGAAACCCTAAGCCCCAGTGACCTGGGTTGAAAGGATAGGAAGAGGGATTCCGACTTTCTCATGGATTGAGTGCGCTTAATATATATACGCAAGGCCCTTCTAACATCTAGGGAGTGCCAGAGGACCCCCTGCCCCTGGAGGGCCTAGGGCAAAAATTTGGTAGAACCAGTTCCTGTGACCTATGTAAGGGAGAGTTGACTTTGGGAGGAAGGTGGGGTCGGGACGAAGGACCACTCGGGTCTGCATGGAACACGCATAGATCGCTCCTGACTGACAGAGCTGCTAATTCCGAAACTCGACGAGCAGAAGTAATAGCTACTAGAAAAACTACCTTAAAGGTGAGAAACTGAAGGGATGAATCCTCAAAGACTCGAACGGGAACGAGTAAGAGAAACGAGGACCTTGTTGAGGTCCCATGTGGGGAACCTGTGAACAGTGGGAGGGCACAGGTTGGTGGCGCCCTAAGGAAAGATCTAATTCGGGGTGATGAGAAAGGGAACCGTAGTTATCACAGGAGACCACGGTTGAGAGGGCAGAAAATTGTAGTCTCAGGGTGTTAGGTGCGAGCCCTTGCGAAGGCCTTCCTGAAGAATCCTAGGATCTGAGCCACAGAGGGAGAGAGGGGATCAATCTGAGACCCGCTACACCACTTGCAGAACCCCTTCCAAGTGGCATCATAAATTGCAAAGTGGAAGGTCGCCTGGCGGCCAAAATAGTGTCGATGACTTGACTGAGGGCTTCTCACTAGTCAGGCGGATCCGCTCAACCTCCAGACGGCTAACTGGAGCCATTGGAGCTCCGGATGCAGAAGGGCCCCTGAGAGAGGGAGACCCAGTCCGGGGGATCCTCCATGGGGCGTTACCGATAAAAGCGGAGGTCCGCAAACCACGGTCGCCTGGGCCAATAGGGAGCCACCAGGAGAAGGTCTGCCCTCTCCTGAATGAGTTTCTGAATTACCCTGGGAACTAACGGGAGCGGAGGGGAGGCATATAGGAGCCCTGGGGGCTATGGGCAACGCATGGCGTTGTGATTCTCCGACCGGTGAGACGGATACCGGAGAAGAACCGTGGAAGCTGAGAGTTGGACGGGAAGCGAAGGGGTCCACCACCGGAAGGCCGAATATTCTGGACGCTTCCTCGAATAGGGATGGATGGAGACGCCATTCTGCCTGGTCCACCGTGGCCCTGCTCAGCCAGTCCGCCTGAGTATTGTCTACTCCGGAGATGTGTTCGGCTTTTAGAGATAGGAGGTTGGATTCTGCCCAGCGGCTAAGGCGCCGGCTTCCCTCATTAGCTGGATGGACTGGGTGCCCCCTTGCCTGTTGATATGGGCCTTGGCCGTGATGTTGTCCGTGAGAACGAGAACGTGATGTTTGCGGATCTGAGGAAAAACTGCACAGGGCCAGATGGACAGCGTGAAGCTCTAGCCAATGATGCTGCACTCTGCTCGGTCGGCGACCATTTGCCCTGTGCCGAGAGCGAGTCGAGATGAGCGCCCAACCGGACAGGCTTGCGTCCGTAGGACGGAGAGTCATTGAGGTTCCGCGAAGAGGTGGCCTCTGTTGATGGTAGGATTGGTCCACCAGAGAAGAAACGTGAGGACCCTTGGAGGGACCCTGATTCTGGCCTTCGAGTTGCTTCTTCCGGATCGTTGGAACGGGAGCAGGAACCACTGGAGGGATCTACTGTGTAGACGGGCCCAGGGAATAATAGAGATGGGTGACACCATTTTGCCCAACAATTCAGAGAGGTCCAGCAAGGCCACCCTCCTTGAACGCCTGCTCTGTTTGACCAGGGCTTGAATGCTAAGGAACCTCTCCGGAGAGAGGAAAACTCTTTGAGAAACAGAATAAATTATGGCACCCAAGAGGTTGAATCGGGTGGAAGGGGTAAGTTGGCTCTTTGCCAATTGACTAGAAAACCGTGTGCCCGTAAGGCGGAGAGGGTGACCCTGGTATCCCTGACTGCCTGGGATTTGGACGGGATAGAATAAGGATAACGCCCAAGTAGCAGTGGAGGCGGACGGGAACGCTCCTGAGATGAGCCGCCAGGGCCGCCGGGACCTTGGTGAAGGTCCGGGGGCCGAGGCCAGTCCAAAGGGTAGGGCCAATGTATTGATAGTGAAGGCTATTATGACAGAACCTGGGGAATTTGTAATGGGAGGGCCTGATTGGAATATGGAGGAATGACTCCGAAAGATCTATGGAAGATAACCAGTCTCCCCGCCTGGTGCCTAACAGAATTGATTGCTAGGAGTGCATATTGAACCTACGCTGGATAAGGTGACGGTTGAGCCGTTTCAAGTCCAGGATGACTCTCCAACCCCCAGAGTGTTTGGGCACCCCAAAGAGATGGGAGTAAAAGCCCTTTTCTCTCTGATTCGGAGGGACAGGTTGAATGGCCTGGATGTCAAGAAGATGATGGATGGCTGCATCCATTGGAGCACGCTTTGGAGGGATCCCTTGAGGAGGAGGGATGGGATGAAATAATCAGGGGGGCGGACCTGAACTCCAGGGCGAGACCAAACCTGATTGTGTCCCTAACCCATGCATCGGATGTGGATATGTCCCATTGGGCAGCGAAGTGGCTGAGGCGGCCGCCAATGGGGAGGGAGGAAGAGGCTCCACCTTCTGCGGTAGGGCCTTCCTCCCGATCCCCAAAGGGTCTCTTGTAGCTGCCACCGCGTCTGGTCCTGTCGCCCGGGACCGTGCGGTTCTGGGATCGGAAGGAAGGGGGTCTAGGGTATCTGGGCGGGAAGGGGTAGATACTTTCTCTTACAGCGGCCCTCGACCAACAGTGGTTCCAAGCTGGGCCAAACAGTTTATCTCCCTAATGGGAGGAGTGGCCAGCTTGACCTTATTCTTTACGTCCGTCTGCCAGTGATTGAGCCAGCATGCGCGAGCCGTGACGTGCGATGTGATGGCCCTGGAAGAGAATTTTACCGACTGGTAAGTAGCGCCAGCCGAGAACTCGGCTGCAGCCACTAACTTCGCTATGTCCTGGTGTGCTCTGAAATTGGAAGCGGGACGTGTTCCTTGAGCTGACGTAGCCAGCGGATAGAGGACCTTGTGAAAAAGGAAGCGCCATAGCTGATTTAATGGCCCAGGCTTCATATAGGTGGGCCCTGCGCAGCGCCAACTCCGCCCGCATGTCATCAGGTTTCAAGGCCTCTAGGGCCTCACAAGGGTAGAGGAGAAAACCAGACCCACAATGGGGTCATCAACTTCCGGAATGTTCAGAAGGCTAGATAGTGCCGATTCGAGATTAAAGAATCTCTTGTCTTGGCTAGAGGGTGTAGGAGGGGTCCCTGTGGAGGTGAGTTGCTTCGCTACCAAATCCACGAAGATGGAAGGGGAAGGGATGACCTCAGCTTCCACCACTGGTTGGGTGAAAATGGAGTCCTCCGGGCCCTCTGGGACGAGGGGAAGGTTTGCAGGGGACTGGGGAAGAAGGCCAGAGACATACTTGGCCTTAAGGAGGAGGGACTTGAACATGTGCGGCTTGAACAGCCCCCAAAAGTGGGTTGGTCGGGGAAGTGCCTCGTCCTCCGACATCTCCCCTCCATGATGTCAGCCTCTAAGAGGGTTTCACTGTAGCGGAGGATCCCATCTGGGAGTCCTCTTCCTCTTCCTGAAATCCCCAAAGTCCCCTTCCTCCTCCACCTGGGCCCCAACCGGAGGAGGGCTGTCCCTCTGAGGGAGTACCTGATCAACCGGGGGACCGGTTGTGGAAGGGATCTGATGGATAAAGAGTCGTGCTCGGAGGCTCATGGAGAGAAGCCTGATCTGGTCATGTGTTGTAGTCCCTCTGCAATGCTCTGGCGGATGGCTGATTCCATCCAAGCCCTGATGTGAGGCGGAACCTCGGAGGTAGAGGGTTCGTCCCTGGCGCAGACCAGCAGCAGTGGGTGTAAAAGTGGTTGGAGGAGGAAGTATTGACGGCTCCGGGCGGGACTCCTGAACGCCTGTCAGACTCTTTTTCCAACGCTTTGTGGCGCCTTGAGGCGTCACGTTGGGAGGCCTTGGAAGGTTCCTTGTCCTGTCTAGAGCCCTTAGGTTCCTTGTCCTGCCTGCGCAAGTAGTGGGACTTTGCCTTAGCCTTCAAGGAAGGACGTTTAGAGGATTGTCGTCTGCCATGTTAAATAATAAATACTAGCAAGGGCGGTTGGCTCGCCCAGATCAGGCCTGGATGAGGCCGGGTGACGATGAAGCTGGCCCGCTCCCCTTTTGGAATTTGTTATGTACAGAAATAACAGAAATATATATACTAAAATTTGTAATTTTTCTTCTCCCTTTATTTATTTTTATGTTTTATACCAGGTGAATATACAGGTTCTCCGTATACCTCTATATATCTATGAGAAATATTGATGTACAAAAAGAATTTTTTTTTTTTTTGTATTTGTATTTCACATTAGGTGACAATATGCAATACATTAGCTTCAGGAGCTATACAGCCCCTGGTTTTAAAAATATCATATTTTTTTCAATGTCATTGTAACTTTGAACAGTCACTAAACAAGCTGCTACAAATCAAGGATAATATGCATTGTAGCCACAGATTTTTCAATGGGATTAAAACCCTCTATCAGGAATTGAACTCTTGGTGTTTTTTTTTTTTTTTTTTTTGAAATCTATATAAACAGTAACCGTAACAGGGAGAACTGTATCTCAGTACAGGCCAATCAGTCAAATAAACGCCTGAGGCCTAGAGTTGAAGAGAGGGCCTCTGGCAGCAGGCCTCCAGACAAGAAAAAGAAAACCGGAGGGGGGCTGCACCGCCCAAACGGGCTGCGGGAGGCCAACAAGTAATAAAAGAGGGCCAGGTGGAAGGGATGGGCAGCTAAGCTTTAACCCAAGGCCTGGAGCTCCAATTCACCGCAGCTAAAGTATTTGAAAATGGCGCCCGACCACGATGCGGAGCCAAAATGGCGGCCGCAAGCTGAACCGCCGGGACGCCTGGGATGGAAAAGGAGGGCTTGCTGGTCAGCTCAGCTCCTAGGGCCCTAGGGGCGATGACCCTCCCGATCGGCGTTTAGGGTGGGGGGAATCCAGCAATAAAGAAATGCGTGCCATAAGGCAACGCGGAGGCAGCGACGCGATCTGATAAGGGTGGGGGGTTGCGCTATCGCGCTGCGAGCCCA
Source organism: Notechis scutatus (assembly GCF_049901735.1). NCBI lineage: Eukaryota > Metazoa > Chordata > Lepidosauria > Squamata > Elapidae > Notechis > Notechis scutatus. The sequence continues at coordinate 45,018,456 of NC_142013.1, forward strand.
AGCTCCCAGGGACGGGGAAATTTTTTCCCTTAAGTCCAGACCCTTTGCGCAGGAGGAGGAAGGAAAGGCAAACCTTATGAAGACGAAGTTGGAATAGGCAAGAAATATGCAAGAAATGTACGATCAGCCAAGGAGCTCTCTGAAAACACAGCCTGACTCTTCGAGGCTGAGCAAAAGACTGGGGAGACACTGCGCAATACCACGTGAGGGGGCGGAGCGTTTCCTCATCTAAAGCTCAGCCTGCAAGAAGAGGACTCAGAAGCACATCCCAGTCTCTGGATGCTCCGAGCGGCTCGAGGGAGAACTAAGACATTTGCTATATGAGGGTCTAATTGGAATGTGGAGGTAGGCCTCCATTAAATCAACGTAGGATAGAAAGTCACCCTTTCTTATGCTCAGAAGGATGGACTGCAGTGTACACATTTTAAACCCCCTATAAACTAGGGAACGATTAAGTCGTTTTAAATCTAAAATTGCCCTCCATTCTCCCGAATTCTTTGGGACTAGAAAAAGTAGCGAATAAAAGCCTTGCCCTTGCTGATCTGGTGCCCCAGGTTGGATTGCCTGGATCTCCAATAAATATTAATAGCTGTTTCCAACAGGCTCCTTTTAACAGGATCCCTGGAGAGAGGGCATGTCATGAAAAAGTTTGGGGGGGTGGACTGAAATTCTAGAGCCAGGCTGAATCTTATGGTATCTCTAACCTAGGAATCAGTGGTAGAGGAATCCCATCTGTCTGTGAAAAGCCTTAGCCTTCCTCCAATAGGGGCACAGTCCCTAGACCTATTTTGTGCATCAGAAACCTCTGTTTCCTGCCCATCGAAAGGTTCTTTTGGTTTGCCCTCCCCTTCGGTATTTATCTCCAAGATCGGATCTATCAGACTGTTGGCTATTCTTGAATCCAGACACTCTCTGGAATCTTGGAGAGAATTGTCCCTGGTAGAAGGGATGAAAGGAACCCCTCTGAAAGGGCTGGGAAGGTCTATTTTCTGATCTTCGAAAAAGAGAGGGGAGGATCTTTTTCTTGCCTCTTGTCTCTATCAGAAGCGGGTCCAGGGCGGCACCAAACAATTTATCTCCTGATATTGGGGAGGAAGCAAGCTTCCATTTGTGTTTGATATCTGCTTGCCAATGTCTGAGCCATAGCAACCGACGAGCTGTAATTTGCAATGCTAGGGCTCAAGCAGAGAATTTGACAGAATTGAATGTAGTGTCCGTAGAGAATTCTGCGGCCGCTATTAGTTTGCCAATGTCCTGGTGCACCCTGATATTGGAATTTGGAATGGTCTCCCTCTGATGCCGGAGCCATCTGAGAGACGATCTTGTGAAAAAAGATGTGGCTATTGCCGCTCTTATGGCACACGCATCTGATTGATGTGCCTTACATAGAGACAACTCGGCCCTTTTATCTTCTGGCTTGAGGGCCAGAAATTGGAATTGCAGAGGAGGATGCCAGTGCCACCACTGGTTCATCTACTACTGGGGTACTAAGAAGTTTAGAAAAATCAGAAGCCAAATTAAAAAAATTTCTATCATATCCTGTAGGAAGGGGATACGCCACTGAAGAGGCCCATTGTTTCTAGACGAGGTCCAAGAACATCTGCGGAACAGGTATGACTTCCTCTTCCATTATTGGTTGGGAGAAGATCAAATCATCTGACTCACCTTGCACTACAGATTGTTGGGCCAAGTGGGATGGAATATCAAGGCGGGCAGTAGTTTTTTCCTTGAACAACAGAGATCTGAAAAGTTGAGGGCGGAACAGACCCGTAAATGTCAGTTGGTCTGGCTTAATGCCTTCATTGTTTGACATGCCACTTTCCAGGGGATCCGTCTCTGACAGGTTCTGGCCACTGTCATGAATAGACCTTTCCTCAACCTGTTCCATCTGGTCCTCTTGTTCTCCCTCATCCTGTACATTGTGTGAATGTGTATTTTGGATTATATAACACTCCTCTGGAGGAGGTACCTGCTGGTAGTGAAGGTCCGTTCTGGATAGCGATGGATCGAGTGAGAATTGAAGTCAGAGGGTGGAGGCTGCTTAGCCATCATCGTCTACTGTACCCCAGCTGCGATGCCCCATCTAATCTCCTTCTCCATCCAGGCCTTCATTTTGTCAGGAATATCCTCTGGGATGAGGTCATTCTGGTGTAGTCCGACTGCTATCAGGGTAAATGTCACCTCTGGGGCCTGTCTGGTAGGTAACGATGCTGAAGGCCTGGGTTGAACCGGTCCATCTAAGGCCCTCCTGGATGGCATTGAGAGATCCAGGGGTGGTGGCAAGGTGTCTGAAACTGGGACTGGCCTGGCTGGAGAAGAGGATCGAGACTTCTGTTCAGCCTCCCTCATGCATTTTTTAATATACTTATCTAGCACCTTTTGGTTTCTCTTGGCATCCTTTTTTACAGCCTTAGAGGTCTCCCTAGGACGTTTTGATTTACTCTGTGATTGAGATGCTGTCTTGGATTGCCCTCTGGGGTTATTTTTGCTTGCCATTGCAATTCCTGACCTAGAGCCCATGAGGCAAGACACATATACATATACCCACATAGTTTCTATTTCATAAATACCATGAATTTAAAAAAGCTGTACATTATAACACATATGAGGAAGAATCCCAGAGGCTTTACCAATTGTACTTATTTCCGGCAAGATGTTCAGCTAGTTACCATATGAAATTGAAAGATTCCATATGAAAGATGTTCAGCTAGTTACCATATGAATTGAAAGCAATTCCATAGCCACATCAATCAGTTCATTGACCTCTCAACACATACAATAATTTTGCAAATTTTATGTGGAAGTTTCCAGAAGCATCTCTAAACACTCCTCTCACAACCCCTAACTTCTTATTGAATTGCAGCTCCAAGAAATCCTATGCAGCGACTGCACCTGGGCAGTACAAATGTCAAGGGACATTTAAATATACCACCATTTACAGGTAGTCCTCGACTTACAACCATAATTGAGCCCAAATTTCTGTTTCTTGGTGAGACATTTATTCAGTGAGTTTTGTCCCATTTTAAAACCTTTCTTGTCACAGTTGTTAAGTGATCACTGCACTTATTAAATTAGTTAAGTGAATCTTAAAACAAAATTAGTTTTGTTAAGTTAATCTGGATTCCACACGCTGCTTGTCAGAAGGTCGTAAAAGGGGGATCACAGGACCTCAGGCCAAGCATCTAAATTTTGATCATGTGACTATGCTGTAATGGTAAGTGTGAAAAACAGTCATGTCACTTTATTCAGTGATGTTTAACTTCAAATGGTCACTAAATGAACTATTGTAAATCGAGACTATCTTTAATTTAGTACAAAAACTAATTCCCAAATAGAGACAAACTCTGCAAAACTAAAGAACTGCAAATTAACTATCTGCCCTTAAATACAAATGTATTTTTTAAGTAATCTATGTTAATTAGTGGAAAAACATTTCTCAAAAGCCACAACTGTTATCATACATAAAATTAATAAGACATTCTAAATATATTGTCTGATATCAGAAAACCTGAAAGAAGGGCCCAAAGCTTACTTTTTATTTTGTATGTCAGGTATATGTTTTTAATTACCTGTCATTTTTTTTTGTTTCTTGCTAGTATATAAAATAGTAATATTTTTATTAAGTTACTTATATATAGCAGTTGAGAAAGAAGGAAAATAAGGAAGAATAGGAATCTTTGCTTTTAACTGTTCCATAAAACAGATGGTACTATATTGTGATTCCTTTTTTCTTTTCAAGGCTACTATGGAAAAAGAAACATCTATTGTAAAATCTATTATCAGGACATTCGTAGCTTTTAAGCAAATTTGGGTTTCTCAAGGTTAGGCCTTTTAAAAAAATGAAGAAGTATTTCTTTAATGTTCAGAACACACATTTTCACAATGCATTCAAGTTGAAGAATAAACATGTAATTATTATTATGATGATTGATTGTAAAGTCAACTAAATGTTTAGATTGAATTTGGCATTTTTATGCACCTATCAAATCCTCCTCAAGGACTTGGGACAGATAGATTGTTCCAGCTGCACCAAAAGGCCAGTTGTTCAACTTAACCATTGTCTGCATTGATACAGACTCATCACAGTCTAGAATTAGACCAATGACTGTTGTATCATTTGCAAACTTCAGCACTTTAACAGAGGGATCCTTAAAGGTGTAGTCATTGGTGAACAATGGAGAGAGCACACAGCTCTGGGAGTTACCTATGCTAATTGACCGGTAATTTGTTACAGTGATTAAAATGTTCAATAAAAATACATAAACAATGCTGTAAGATCATGTAATTTAAAAGTGTAAAGAAAATTTAAATTATTCTGACACTTTAGAATGCTTCCTATAAACTCTAAAATAGTAAAATAGAGTAAAGTTTAGACAATTATTTTCCAAAACAAGAGGACGAACTTCCATATTATATTTATCTGTCTGAAATAATTATTGGAAAGATCCAGGTTTTAAAGTTATAGTTAGAAGAACTCAGTCTTGAAGCACTGACATAATTAAACTAATGTCAGTAGGGAAGATGAGAGGTCATCTACAATGGTTAAAGCCTGAATGATGCGCTTACTGAAACGCTGTACAGACCTAATATTCATACTGTTTGTAACTTGCTTTAACTATGGCAAATTAACACCTTTTCTAAAGTTATACTATATACCATGTTTCCCTGAAAATGAGACCTTGTCTTACATTTTTTTTTGCCACCAAAAAAGGTATCAAGTCTTATTTTTGGAGAATGTCATCCATTGACTAAACTCACTTGCGAATATCTCCCCCAGCCTCCTTTTCACTGTCACGGGAAGCTCTTCTTCTGCAGCTGGCAATGCTTTCCTGACGGACTCTGCAGCCAATAACAGAGCTCTAGATCGACCCAGAGCTTTGTTATCAGCTACAGAGGCCTTTAGGAAAGTCTTTCCAGCCTTGCTATCTGCAAAAGAAATGGGCCAGCAAGGCAAGTGTTAGGGTGTGCAAGGCCTGGCTAGAACTGTCCAAAGGTAAGTAGTAGGGCAGCTCCACCCCATCTTAGCTTAATTTTTACCTGTGCACTCTGGAGTGGGTGGGATCTTAATTAGGGCTTATTTTGGGGGTAAGGCTTATATTGGACTCACGGGTAAAAATCAAGCTAGGACTTACTTTCATGGTAAGTCGTATTTTCGGGGAAACAAGGTACATGTTTTTCAGCAGGCCCAGGGCCGGAGTGAGTTGTGACCCTTGCACTTAGAGTTATATACCACTTCATAATGCTTTTTCAATACTCTCTAAGTGTTTTAAAGAGTCAACGTACAGTGGTATTGTAAATCTTTTATATTATCTTGGTGTGGTATACTATTTCATTAATGTGTCAGCTTTCCATTTGTTTTGTTTTATTATTCCTTTGAAATTAATAACAAGAACAAAGAACAGTAGCAATAACTGACTGAATTTTAAGGCTTAGATTTCTAAAAGGAATACCTTTCTATTTCTCATTCTAGTTCTGGATACAGCTAATTAAATGTTGAACTCTGAATTATAGGAATTAAAAATATGTATTGTCTAAAGAATTTTATTCTATGGATTTTATTTTAACCAAATAAGATATTCTGAGGATTAAGGAACGGAATGTTAACCTTAATGGAGCCTATTATCACTGAACACTTGGCTGTGATGAGTATACCTCCAAGAGACATTTGGCCAATTATCTTTATCAGATCATTGTTATCAATACTCCTAGTCATCTGTTAATCCAGTCAAGGATGGTTTCCCACCTAATGGGCTAATCTATCTAACAGTCAAATACTTTTTTTTTTTTTTTTTTTTGGGGGGGATCTTTCTTCTTTTTTTAAATAAAGTTTTATTTGGGTTTTCACACACAAAATACAAGTAAAACATCTTTTTTGAGAATTGCATGGTCCCGGGTTGAACTTCTTTATACAGACACAAAACTCAATTTCATGCTCCTTTTTGTATTCTATTCCATATCTTATACTATTTTACATTTTCTATATAGTTTTTCCCCTCTTTTAATTTTCTCAATTTTGATTATCTCATCTCAATTCAAATCATTATATTTATACTTTTGTCTGTTCTGTTTCAATTTCATATTATCTTTTCTCATTAAACAAATTTTCTCCTGTAGTTACTAATTGGAGTATGACACCTTTATATCTTTTAATTACGTCCATTCAACTCTTATTTAAACTTCAATATATACCTTAAGTTTATGACCTTCAATATAATACATAATACATAACTTCCAATCGAATTCTGCTTGGCACATTCTTATAATACACACTATATTCTTTTTTTAAAAAAAAGAAAGATTGTAAATATATGTAATTATAAACCCTCATTCCATTCCAGTTCAGTTCTATCATTAATAATCATTAAAACCATAACATCTTTAACACTTCTTTTCAATTAAATATCATACTTCCTTAAAAACACATATAATCTCCATAATTAATTTTTCCCTTATTTCTCTTCACATATGTTTTATAAATCATTAAATATACCTTTTGTTACATTTATTTATTGACAAGCATTCCACTGAATTACGATAGCTATTTTATCAGACATTTTAATCATACATTGTTTCATATTTTCTAAAATTATTTCTGCTTCTAATATAACCATACTATCTTATATACCTTTGCAGAATCCCCTTTTCCATTGTATTCACCCATTATCTCTAAATAGACCCTGTTTCTCTATATTTTGCTTCTGTCCTTTATAACTTCTTTTCCTTTCTTTCTTCCCTCTCATCTTCTCCCTCCCCTTTTTACCCCCTTGTCTCTCTAGTTCTAATTCTCTCTTCTGCATTTCCCTCTTCTGTTGCTTTCTGATTTTATACTTATTTTTCACTCTTTTTTGGGGGAGGGGGGGTTGTTTTTCCCAATCTTAAACTTTCCATTCTCTTTCTCCCCTTTCCCTTTTTCCCCCATCTAAGATTACTTGTTCATTAAAGATGGCTTCTTCTTTGTCACAATCTTCTTGTTCTGCAGGCATTTCTTGTTGTTTCTCATAATTCCAAATCTCCATTTCCAAAAACTGAAATACGAAGCCAAAAGAACCTCTCCCTTCTTGTGCATCTTCTTTGTACTTTTTAAGTTCCATTTTCAGTTCTTCTAAAAGTGGAGCCATTTTAAAAAGTTTTAAACAACCACCCGATTAATTTTAGTCATTCAAAACAATAACCAAGAATCCAGAAATCATCAAGTAATCCAGATAGTCCCGAGTTATATCTTCTTATTTCTTTTTTGACTTTCTCTTCCTGGGGTTTTTGTTGCAATATTTCAGTTAGAATGTATCTTTTGGAAGTCTTGTTGAGATTTTGCTGTAAGTTCTTTTTTAATTCCAGGCAGTCTCCTCCCTTCCAGATCCTACCCTTTTATTCTTTTTCTCTCCTTTGCTGTTTTCAAAAGCTTTTAATTATCCAGAAATCTTTATTATCCCTTTGACTTTTTATTTTCAGCATTAAATGCCTATTGATGTCAAAGTGGATTTTTTTCCAATTTCTTACTTAAGACTCTTAGCTGTCAGTATAGGAAAAGGAGAAAACCAAATCTTTTCCCTTTTCTCTCTCCTTCGGAGCTTAAAAATCTTCTTAGGGAACAATGTTATTGTTTTTTAACAGTTTCAATTCCAGGGTACCTTATTTGTTGCTTTTGCTGTTTGACCTGGTCAACCAAAACTTTCTCTTCTTATCTTCCTCCTGCACATTCTTTTCTGGTCGAGTTCTTCTTTGTGGTGGCCATTTCTGACCACCGCTGCAACCGCCTTCGGGAAAGGGAGTAATGGCCAGCTGGGGAGGAGAGATGCGGCTCTCCTCAACCCTGCTGGCAGTCTCCCCCCTCTTCACCACCTCTACGGGGTGGCTTAGCCCCGAAACCAGCTGGCTCGGGGCGCTCCAGTGGCGAGCACGGATCGAAGCCTCGCAGAGACGAGGTTTTGGTCTGTCGCTGAAGAAGCTCAAACCAGAAGTCCGGGGGGATCTTTCTTCTTTTGCTTCCCATACAAATACCTTATTCTTTTTATTGTGAGTCCATGTGTGTTTTAGTAAGTGATATCTAATCAATATTTGCTTGAGGGTTTGCTGCCTTTGTTGGTACTACTGTAACTGCAGTTTCTCAAGTCTAACTATTTATCATTCATATGTCTACTTAGCTTTATTTTCCTGGGCAGGAAAAATATGCCTATCCTAGCATACAGCTGCCATAGCATTAGATTCCTATAAACTGGTGTTGGGGGTGGGCACAAAAGAAAGAGTTGCTTCATATTCCAAAAAAACATTGCCTTTCTATCTGGAGGACTAAGCAGGTTTGCTATGATGCAACTGAGAGGTTTCTCAAAACTTACAATGCAAAGGTGGATTTTAGCAAATAGCTGTAACAAAAACCATAAAAATGTCTCCTGGAGCTTGCAGGATTATAGTTATTTTATTTTGAAACTATTTCATTATATGGTGGTCCAGACTCATCTCCCTTTCCCTTTTCAATATATTCTATAGATGGTAGAAGAACTTTGAGAATTTTTTTTTTAATCAGATGCTTTTAAACCAATCCCCTGGAAACACATTTGTATTATTATATTTTCTTTTTTTAATATTGAGTCTGCCACATAGTGCTTAACAGCAAGAAACAAGTTTCATAGGATATCCTTCCTTCCAGTATCCCATTTGTCAACCATTGTTAAGTATGGAGTGTTATGTGGCAGGTGCACATCTGTCTGAATTCTAAAATCCCAGACCACTTTAACTTCTTCATTTTTCTATTACTTTTGTCTATTTTATGCTCACATTAATCTTGATTGTAAATAAATAAATAAACATTTTGAAGATATTCCAATGCTTGTGGGTTGGTTTCTGACATTTTATTATCAGGCTAGGTAACATCTTCAGCAGAATTAAGGGAACAGACATTGACAAGAATGTTGGCGTTCTTCTGCTCATAAGGACTTTGTGTGGTCAGTAGCCCTTATAAGCAGAAGAACACCAACACTGACATTCCCTAAATTCCACTGAAGATGTTACCTAGCCTGATAACGAAATGTTTGGAAACCAACCCACAAGCTCGGAGAACAAACACCCAGTCTTATCCTACACCCAAGCCACCATCGCATATTTTAATGCACCATTGTTGCTACTTTGTAATATAGTTGTTTGTAGTGAGTTTGTATGATCTTTTTTCAGCAGCTAATCAGGTAGCCCACTGTTACCTCAGTTTCTTTGCAGAAGTGGCATTTGTTATTTGATGCTGTCTTCTCAACTGTGACTTTATATGCATTTTTTTCTTAAGGCTTGATCTTGTACGGTTATAATCTATTTCTTTCTGGGTTTATTTTTATGTGAGGCAGTTCCAGTTTCTTTGGAAGACCAAGGGAATGTGGACTTTAGCAGGAACCTGATTCATTTTCTATTCAGAGAGTGTCTATACCTGCACAAACAGTTATTTCTATCTCTGAGTAGTTATCGAAATTAAAGGGTAGAGATAACTATTTATTTATAGTGTTTTGTGTATTTATAGCAGTCCATCCAGATCAACTGGTAGACACTGTTGAACTTTATTCTCCATGTGGAAAGATATCTGCTTAGAGGGAGGCGGCCATTCTCCTCATTACACAGACAGAAAAATCTTGAGTATATCAATCAGGTTGCTGTAGATGAATCCAAACTTTACCTACAGTCAAATCAGATGTTTTGCAAATTATATCTAACAATATATTAATAATGGTCGACAGAGAACAAAACAACCTATCATCTTTTTAAAAGAGACAACTCCACTGTGTATTGTGCTGTATATTTGATGATCTTTGTTGAAATGTGAATGGCTGCCAGTGGAATCTGAAAAGAAACAAATCCCTGTATGCTATTTAAAATGAAATGCTTCCCACGTACTTTTGCAGTCTTTCCAATTTGAGTTTTCATGAAAGACCAGTGGGCACTCTTCTAAATTCGCCACCTACAACAGTGAATTATTTAAAGTCTAAATGTGATACATCAGATACAATCACCCATAGGGACCTATGTATTAAAAGGAGACTGCTTAAATAAACATTCATGTACACATGAGGTCAAAGGCATTTAGAAGAAAGAGCAAAGCTAGTTGAGTCTTTTGGAATGCTACCAAGATGTGACCAGGAGAACCTAATTAAACATTTGGAAATGCTTAAGCTAGCACTGCTACTAGTTTGTGCATCAGCAGTACCTCTAACTGATTAGATAATCTCCAACTTTCAACATGCAACAATTTCAATAAAGAAGTGACTTTAAAAGGACATTTTCACATAAAAACATCTGTAAACTCTGATAAGAAAAGCAGAAAAACTAGCTGATCATTCAATAGTGCGCTTGCCTGAAGGATCTTACATTAGGAATGATTTTATTAGTATTATTAATTGAATTAATAAAGGATCCCTTTAAGAAACAGAGAATATGGAGCTTTAGTTATGAGCTAATTGCTATTGATGTGATTAAACCAATTCTAGTAGATGTTTTAGGCATTTTATGTATTCATTTTCTGACAATAGAAACTTACAATATTACACAATGTTAGGAAGCTCTAGAACATCCCAAGAATTTGGTAAGTACAGTAGAGCCAAAGCAAGAGATATTATTTCATATCCGCTTAAGAGATATAATTTCTTATCAGCTCTGGATAATAAAACTGAAAATTCAATTTTTGCAGGGATAGAACAATCCATCTTAGATACCTCTATTCCTAGGCTTATAACAAAGCACTTTCTTTTCTTCCATTGGCACAATAATAGTGTGATTATTACTTCAGCACATCGGATAGCTGCTTCAATTATTTTCAAAGTGGAAAACGTACAATTGTTTAAAACTGGAAATGCTCCAAATAATGATTTTGTCTTACCTAAAGTAATTAAACTGAAACTGGTGAGCACCTTTGTTGGCCTATCTATTTACATTTATTGATCAAGTAAGGCATATCCCTATATCTGGGAGATAATAACAACAACATGTTTCCATCAAAGAGAATAAGGAAAACCCAGCTAACTATAAACCTCCAAATTTATTTGAAAATATTTAGCTTCCAGCTCAGCTGGAAACTGGAAAAAAACAATTAGGAAATGAATAAGCTAGCTTTAGAGAAAGTTGCTCCCATTTTTGGTACTATACCATCTTATCATACATCTTTGTTGCAACAGCATTTTTTTCTGGAAGCATGTACATAATTTAAAATCAACTTTATATGTGGTATTCTTAAATTTTAAAATTGCTTTTGATTCTATACTTACAATAATTATGTGGGATAAGCTCAGAAATATTATCATGGATGGGTAACTCCTTTAGCTGATGCAAAACTCCAATAACAATATTGAGTTTTTGAATGAGACATCCATCCATACATAAGAAAATAACATATACACCCCAAAAAATATTGTTCTCCACAAAAACCACAATGTCAAGCACAGGAAATCAGAAGCCAAGTTGGTTCAAATGAATACAGGTATATTACATGCTAACACTCTACAAGAATCTGAACCATTAATGCTCAAAGCAAATTGATGGTAGATAACAGTCAATGGAATTCAAGGTGGGCTGGATTTAGATCTCTTGAAGGTGCAAAGGGACTCGAGACTAAAGAAGTACTTGATCCCTCCCTCAGGCTCAGCCTATCATCTCCTACATAAAAAATAGCAAGGTTCTATACATAAAATGTTCTCTATTTGAATCCCTCCAAAATACTAGAGAAATTTCAACTTATTCCCATATAAAATTATAGATTAACATGAGAAAATTACACCATTAAGAACACAGCTGTGATAATGGATGAATGCTGAGATTAAACACAAAATTCCCAATATTTTTATACAGAAGCAAACTATATGAGATATAAAACCATAGAGAAAACAGAATTCAAAAGCTATGACAAATGCCTGCTATATATTTTCAACTATTTCTATGGAAATAGTATACTTCTAAAACATTCCTCAGTTTCAATTACCCGGATTCTTCCAGCCTCTTAAAAAATTTCATTCATGCACCAGAAACATTTGGAAAGATAATGTTTCTATAATAGTATTTCCTGAATTCCACACATTAAAAAAATAATTTTCTATTTTCAAAAGAGGGAGGGGCTGATGTATATTGACAAAGATCCATAACTTATATGAGGGATTTTTACTCTAAATCTGAACCTGCAGTTTGATATGAACATTATCTTCATGGCAACTTATACAATTGTTACATGATATACAAAGATCTGGTGAATTTTGGGGGGTGGGAAATGATGGAAATGGAACCCAGAAAAGATTTTTTTCCTATTATTATTTTCTGGTAGTGTCAAGAGTAGAATGCAGAGGTTGTTGAAGAAAAGGAACTCAGGGGGAAAAAACCAAGAATAAAAGTACAAGGTCAGGAAGAAACAATCTAATCTTTTTATTAGAATATCATACCGTGTTTCTCCAACAATACGGCCTCCACCAATAGGAAGGCCCAGCATGATTTCTAGGCATGAGGTGAAATTAAGCCCCACCCCCAAAATTTAGGCCTATTAAAACCATGTGTTTCCCCACCATTTCTCACATCGTTTGTTAGAACTACACGAGGTGAAGAGAAATGGGGGGGAAGGGCAGGGGTGGGTGGGGAGAAAACTTGCCTTTTGGAGTGCCCTGCAGGTAGCCTAGGCTAGAAAACCCCGATCTACTGATAGAACATCAGCCGATAGAAGCGCCCCAAAGGCAGAGTCCTGAGCCGCTTTGGGATGAGGCATGGCTGCCTGTGTCCCCTTGCCATTAGGCAGTGTCTTTCGGGCGATGGAAGCTCCCCAAGGGCAGTCACCAGCCACTTTGATTGGCCAGTAGAAGCAGCCTCGGGGCGAGCACGCACATACACACTCCCCTCACTGCGAGGCCGCTTCTATCGGCCAACGAAAGCTCCCCGAAGGCAGAGTCCCCAGCCGTTTCAGGGCATGGCGTGGCTGCCCATGTCCCCTCGCCATTAGACAGTGTCTTTCGGGTGATGGAAGCTCCCCAAGGGCAGTCACCAGCCATTTCGATCAGCCGGTAGAAATGGCCTCACGGTGAGGGGAGTGTGTAACCGGAGAACAAGTTTAAAAAAGAGCTGCTCAAAGAATCAGGGATATAGAAGCACAAAATGATACAACTATCCTTAGTAAGGCTGGTAATGTGAAATGGCTGAGAAAATATAAAAGTACTTTTCAAATAGACAGTTATTTAAAGTTACAATTGCCAAAATACCTTAGGGAGTAATAGTTTGACACATGGTCAGTTATGGGAGATTCCATTCTATAACCTATAATGGACGTCTCTGCGTTTGTGGAGCAGCAGAGATAGAAGACCTAGCTCACATCCTATTTGACTGTTGCCTGTATAAGAGGGTGAGAAAGAGGTACCTTGGCCCATATACTAAATGAATGACCCACTGGGACCCCCATATTAAAACAACTTACCTTATGTGTGTCCAGAATTTGAAAACAACATTTAATATGGTACAGTACCTGAGCAAAATGGTTTGGTTGAGATCGACATACTTAGGATTGATTGGGGTAGATCATAGGGGTGATACTGAAATATTATTTTATTTTATTTACCTATATATTAAATTATTATATTTTATTCAAATTTCATTTTAAATTGTATTTTATTCAAATTTTATTTTAAATCGTATTTTATTCCAATCTCATTTTAAATTGTTTTTATTGGATTTTAGCAATAATTTGTGTTTGGAACTCTACACTTTGATATGGCCTATGGGCTAATTAATAAACTATGTATGTATATGTGGTAAACACAAATTTGCATAATGATATGATGTAAAAAAGGTATCATGCCAACCTTTCCAAGTTATTATTATATGTAGAAATTAGCCCAGATAATTTTATATGATGTATAAGCAAGCAGCAATTCTAATAATTTATTAAACAGGAAGATGCTTTTTAATGAATTAAAAACACCTGTTCCATTTCATTCAAATCATATAGTTAAAAACAAATACAACCAACTTCATTTCAGCTCACTTCAATGGAAACAAGTGCAATGACAAATGGCAAGAGGTTCCCATAAATGATCTGACCCAGTAAATATTTCATACACTCTTGTGCTGTCCAAAAAAGCTAGCTATAAGGCAGCCAAGAGACAATAAAAGGAACTAGCCAGAGACCCAGATGGTACAGTTGTAATATAAACTCTGAAACTTGGCATTTATACCTTGCAGCTGCTATGCCCACCTCATTTGTAGCCATAAATGCTAGTTCTTATGCTAGATTATCTAGATCAGGTCAAATGGAGCACATTTTTCACCCAACTAGTGGAAGCTAATACAGCCAAATTAAATGGCAAGTGACAAATGCATTGTATGTTCATTGCCGGAAACCATTAACATTATATAATCTAGACAGTTTGTTTTTAGCAGTTTTTAGAATAGGAAAGCTACTTTCCACTCAAAATTTTATATTAAAATGAAACAATAGACCAAACAGAGTAAGAACTGTAACAAATGATTTGAATCCAATTTGAAAAATATTATTTGCACAATTATTATAGCAGTATAGTTTTAAAAATGATTTATAGTTGGACCCCCAAAACAACTCAATTAAATTAATCATGATATTCTTATTGCTATAAGAATTTGAAATTTGAAAAATATTACTTCATGTAATTATTGTAGCATTATAGTTTAAAAATGATTTATAGTTGGACCCCCAAACCAACTCAATTAAAATGAATCATGATATTCTTATTGTTACAAGAAAAAAAAACCACACTGTCATTAATCTGTTGTAATTACTGAAAAGTGAAATAGGCATGAAAACATAATTTAAAAAATAGTGAATTAAAGTATGATGGTGCTGTAGCCTTCACAAATTTAGTCTTTAAGTTTTGGATTATATTATTACATCTGATAGTAGGCAGAAATGGACAAGTCCAATAGTTTTTTATAAACATAAAAGTTAGTAATTGCTAGTAAATTTTCTTTAATGTTTCTTTTCAAATATCTGAGCTGTCTGTCTGTCTGTCCGTTCATCCATCCAACCACCCATCCATCCTTTTTATGATTAAATCATGGTTATATTTGAATAGAATATTAATTAAAATATAGATAAACCTATCATTTGATAAGAGTCTGCACACTTTTGATACCTAGTTTTGTTACCTAGTTTGGTAATGAAACACTTGCAAGAAAACAACCAAGCTCAGAGAGCACCAAAGATTCCACAATTCATCCCTGAATTATTCTCTTCTATAGAGATTATATTTTTAGATTAGTATCAGAACTAATAGTTATCATAGTGACAGATTTGCCACTGATGTTTTTATTTATGACTATAGACGTTTCATAAAGTCAGTCATGCATGTTAATTTGACTAATATTTAATTAATCAAAATATTTAATCAATCAAAACATTTAATCAATCAAAATATTCAATCTCATGTAGATATTCACTATAACTAGTCTGTGTTATTCATTAAAGCATGATGCAGGAAATGTCTGGCATCTCTTTTAGGACACAATAGTGATAGAGAAAGGGATGGGATTACAATTTCTAAATTTCTGACAATCCTCAAAACATGATTTTTGTCAATGAGCTTGGCGATCCCACAATAGAGTGATTGTATGATGGTTAACTGATACACACTCTATATGCTTGCCACAATTTTTATTCGTGTATGCATTTATTTTTATATGGTTTTCACATTAATTTGTGGGTTTTTTAAAATGTATTTTGGCTTTCAATGTATTATAGAAGTGAGATGGACAGCTAAACAAATATGACCATAAATATTTAAAAACTCTGTGTGGTTATTTGAATAATGCAAATGATTAATATATCCAGAATCTTTGCATTAAGCTTTTCTGGTCTGCCTTTTCAAGGAATTTTAGCTATATTTATATATTGTTCTAAACTATGTGATTTGTTGAGTTTTGACTTATTCATGCCAGTAATTGTGATATGCAATCCTTTGTTTATGGTTAGTGTTGTGTGTGAACTGGTTCACTTTGATTAAAATTACAGTTTATCTCCTCTATTAAATGTTCATGTTTTCCTCTATATCACTCTTTTCATAAGAATAGTTTGTTTCAAAACTTCACTGACCTATCATGTTCCCTAAGAACTGTCAAGTTCAATTTTTTGTTTCAATCTGTGTTTATGCATGTGTGTATACATATACATGCATATACATATACATTATACTGTCTTTTTTTTATCACCTTTCATATACAAACAGCAATGTAGCATTTCTGTGGTTAAATGTTTACAAAATAAAAAAGAATAAAGAAAATTTTTACCAAATTGAAATTATTAAATGAATCATTAAGGTAAATCATATTGTAAGTCATAGATTGTTATTCGTGATCAGCAACTGGAACCTTTAAAACAATTATCTAATTTATGAATTCCTTCTTTGGAATATAACAAAACTAGGTTCAGATAATATGATCAATTGGAGAGTCAAGGAAATGCTGTAATGTTGGAGAAATCTATAGTGCAGAAAATAGATTTTCTTTGTTCAAGCATGCGTGAATTTCTCAATGCTGCTTCATGAAAATATTGAACTGCACTATTTTTTCCTGTTTTGTCTGCTTTGACTCTTCTTTTTGACAGTTTAGATACTATTACCATAAATATTTCTTTCTTATGTGAAAAAATAGCCATGTTTCCAGATACTGGATAAGTTGCCTGTAGGAAGGAAAGACAAATAGTGTTTTAAAGCAAAGCATAGCCATCTGCTATGTTAATGCATGATTGGCTAAAATAATATGGCAGCAAACAACCATATGGTTATTTTACTTTACTTTTGACCACTGGCAGATCCTCAGTGCTCTGCAAAAACCTTCATAAACAATATAAACACCAACACCTGAACAAGCAGAGTATTAGCAATATTTGTACTATACATTTAAATGTTTAATATATTAAAATTAAAAGATTTATCATAAATATAATTTTTAAAGGTGTGGCTTAAGAGATTTAATATTTTTCTATTAAAAGATTTCAAATTTGAAAAAAAAGCAGTGTATCCAAAAGAAAATGAATCTTTGAATGATTCAGTATTTGCTAATAATTAAGGAAGGCCCAGGGGAGCCCAGAGCACCGCTGGGTCGCCTAAGCCTTTTGGTACCGGCGAGAGACGCTTGCCTGCAAACTTTGCCTGTGCAAAGCTTAAGCCTGGAAGCCCCGTTTCCCGAGAGCAACTTCCCAGCAACTTTCGGCTTCCTTTTAACTTGCGGGCGCTCGCACCGCCCGAGGCGGAGGGGAAGCCCGGCGGCGGGCAGGCTGCTTGGAGAAAGCGACCCGGCGGTGCTTCGGCAGCAGCAACAGGCAGTTCCGCCCGGGTTCGCTGGGAGCTGTCAGGAGTTAGCTACTGCCGGCGCAACTGCAGTGCGGCTCAGTCCTGCTGTTGCCTTGGGAAGGAAAAGACAAAACAAGGAGCCGCTGAGCCTGAGCTCGGTGCCGCTGCTGCTGCGTTGCAAAGCACCGCCGCAGCTCTTCCTTTTTGCCTTTCCCTTCCCGAGGCAACGCAGGACTGGAGCCGCACGAGCCGCACCGCGGTAGCAACTCCTGACTCAGGGGGCCTCCGAGGAGGGGAAGGAGGAGAAGAGGGGGGAAAGGGTGGGGGCGATTCCCAAAAAAAATCTTGTGCTGACCCGCCCGCCTGTCAAATTTTAAAAGTCAATGCGCCCCCGAGCCAAAAAAGTTTGCCCACCCCTGCTCTATATGCTTGCCACAATTTTTATTCGTGTATGCATTTATTTTTATATGGTTTTCACATTAATTTGTGGGTTTTTTAAAATGTATTTTGGCTTTCAATGTATTATAGAAGTGAGATGGACAGCTAAACAAATATGACCATAAATATTTAAAAACTCTGTGTGCTATTTGAATAATGCAAATGATTAATATATCCAGAATCTTTGCATTAAGCTTTTCTGGTCTGCCTTTTCAAGGAATTTTAGCTATATTTATATATTGTTCTAAACTATGTGATTTGTTGAGTTTTGACTTACTCATGCCAGTAATTGTGATATGCAATCCTTTGTTTATGGTTAGTGTTGTGTGTGAACTGGTTCACTTTGATTAAAATTACAGTTTATCTCCTCTATTAAATGTTCATGTTTTCCTCTATATCACTCTTTCATAAGAATAGTTTGTTTCAAAACTTCACTGACCTATCTTGTTCCCTAAGAACTGTCAAGTTCAATTTTTTGTTTCAATCTGTGTTTATGCATGTGTGTATACATATACATGCATATACATATACACACATTATACTGTCTTTTTTATCTGCCTTTCATATACAAACAGCAATGTAGCATTTCTGTGGTTAAATGTTTACAAAATAAAAGAATAAAGAAAATTTTTACCAAATTGAAATTATTAAATGAATCATTAAGGTAAATCATATTGTAAGTCATAGATTGTTATTCGTGATCAGCAACTGGAACCTTTAAAACAATTATCTAATTTATGAATTCCTTCTTTGGAATATAACAAAACTAGGTTCAGATAATATGATCAATTGGAGAGTCAAGGAAATGCTGTAATGTTGGAGAAATCTATAGTGCAGAAAATAGATTTTCTTTGTTCAAGCATGCGTGAATTTCTCAATGCTGCTTCATGAAAAATATTGAACTGCACTATTTTTTCCTGTTTTGTCTGCTTTGACTCTTCTTTTTGACAGTTTAGATACTATTACCATAAATATTTCTTTCTTATGTGAAAAAATAGCCATGTTTCCAGATACTGGATAAGTTGCCTGTAGGAAGGAAAGACAAATAGTGTTTTAAAGCAAAGCATAGCCATCTGCTATGTTAATGCATGATTGGCTAAAATAATATGGCAGCAAACAACCATATGGTTATTTTACTTTACTTTTGACCACTGGCAGATCCTCAGTGCTCTGCAAAAAAACCTTCATAAACAATATAAACACCAACACCTGAACAAGCAGAGTATTAGCAATATTTGTACTATACATTTAAATGTTTAATATATTAAAATTAAAAGATTTATCATAAATATAATTTTTAAAGATTTAAGAGATTTAATATTTTTTCTATTAAAAGATTTCAAATTTGAAAAAAAAGTGTATCCAAAAGAAAATGAATCTTTGAATGATTCAGTATTTGCTAATAATTAAGGGAAGGCACAAGCAATACCTTTTGGTACCAGAAGCTTGGTTTTTGTTTGCTAAATGGGAGTGTTTCCCATGAATGATCTGAGAATAGGTACCACTCTATAAAGTTTATAACTTGAGATAAAAATGAAGCAGAGTTATTGTAATATTCATAAGTGAAGATAGTCTTACAAGTGGATCTGTTATGAGTGGATCTGTTGCTCCTTTACATTTAAATATTGTTGGATATTATTTCAACAGTGTACAAATTTTTAAGAAAAGCACATTGTCATTACTGGAATGATAAATAAAAAATATACTTAAGAGTACAACTTTAAAAGCTAAATTAGACAAAAAATGAAATGCTTTATTTATTTATGTATATATTATTTCTCATAATTGGCTTTCATTTTTTTTGTTTTTGTTTAAGAGAAAGGTTTATGTCAAATTTAATAAGAAAGAAATAAGCTCATGACAAGCATTAAGAGCTCTTGCAGGAAGAATCTAGGACAGCCCTCCTCTGAATGGAGTGTTCCTGCTTTAGAATGGTCAAGATATGGTTTATTGTTTCATGGCTGAATTAATCTTGTCTGCTATACTCCCAAACTGCTTTTAATGCTTGTGAAGGAGTTTATGAAAACTTCATTTCCTGTTTTAAATGAAACATTGATCATTATATTCAAATATGGGCACTGCTTTTTTTTAAAAAATATGGACATTAATCATGTTTAGAAGAAACTGCAATAAAAAAGTTTTTAATCATTTATCAGCAAATACTAGGGTGAAATCATTATATTTTCGTCACTAACATTTTATTCAAACTATTTTTATGATCCCTAGACCTGGCATTTCACTGTAACTGTTTTGTGGCATTATATATTAAAGATCAATACATAAAACAATTAAATACTACTAAAAGAAGTAACCCAAAAGTTCCACCAATAAAAAAACAATTTATCCACTGACAGTCACCAGGCAACGTCATTACTGGCTCATCAACTCAGGTTATTTAAAGCAGATGGCAGAGCAATGCTTCTTTGCCACTAAGGCCTGTTAATTTCAGTCACCTCCCATAAAAAATTAAAATTGGCCCCATGTCATTCAAACATGACAGTACTTCGGATTTCTCCTCCTTTATATTCTTTAGCCTTGAGGCAGATATGACAGGTGCCTTATTAAATTCCAAAAATAAACTGTAGCACAAAAAGGCAGTGCATTCCAATGAGACAGCAGGCTTGTTAAGATTCAAAATGCATAAGAATATTTCACTTTATTTTTAGCTATCAATTTCACCATTTTAAACTGTCATTTTGGAACATATATATATATATATATATATATATATATATATATATATATATATATATATATATATATACATATATATATATATATATATATATATATATATATATATATATATATATATAAACATATATAACATATATATAACATATATAACATATATAACATATATAACATAACATATATATATAAATACCATGAAATATATTTTATATATATATATATATATATATATATATATATATATATATATATATATATATATATATATATATATATATATATATATATATATATATATATATATATATATATATATTCAGCTTTGTTCGGGTATTTTCCCACGTCATTGTAGTTGTGCTTTTTAAAGTTGTAGCAATGTTTCGGCAGAATCTCATCTGCCATCATCAGGCTTCTGTATAGTGTTCTTCTATGAGTCAGACTTTCACAGCCGTTTCTAGTTTTAAATTTGGGGCTAGCCTACTGCTGTGCCAGAATGGTTTTTTTTCTTCATCCTGATTGGTTGGGAGTCTTGGTCTGTGTTTATTGGTCTCAGAGTTTGCTGTGTTCTGCTTGATTGGTGTTTCTAATATCTTCTGTCTGTTTTGTGACTTTTTTTTTGTCTTGATTGGCTGGCAACATTGTGTTTCCTGTATTGGAGACTTTTAGTACGCTTGGCTCCGAGTAAATGGACGGCTATCATTTATTAGGAAGCTAGGTTTCATCTGGGTGCCTGGTTGGGGTGTGTTTGAGCTGGAGGTATCAGGGGGATCTGTTTGTGCCCAGGTGTTTACCTGGCTTGTGGTGTGGAGATTTTTTGTTTGTGAGTGCAGGCTTCCAAATAATTGACAGTCTGATGGAATCATCTCTTCTATTCATGCTTTCAGGTCTTTTTCAATCTCTATGGCTTCTCTGATAATTCTGTAGCTGGGGTTTTCTATAGTGGCTAGGGTTTTGGTGCCATTGAAGTCGATGCTATGACCTGTTGCTTTCATGTGTTGGACTAGTGTGGAAGTGTGTTCCAGCTGTTTTACTGCATTTTTGTGTTCATCCTGGTGGGTACTTATTCTTCTATTGGTCTGTCCAATGTATGTGGCAAGGCATGATGTACAGGTGACTTCATATATGCCTTGGTTTTCCAGGTCAATTTTATCTTTGGGGTTTCTTAGGATGACTGCTATTTTTCTGTCTGTTTTGAAGGCAGTCTTGATGTGATGTCTGTGTAGTATCTTACTGATTTTGTCTGTAGTACCTCTTATGTAGGTCAGGACAGCTGTTCCATAGGTCTGTTCATCTTCTAGGTCTCCATTATGTCTCAGTGTGTTTTTGTGGATCAAGCCAGTGATTTTGCTTTTGTGGAAGCCGTTAGCTGTGAGTACTTTAGTCAGGGTGCATAGTTCAGTCTTTATGTGTGTTTTGTTTGCCAGGTGTTGGTT
This sequence comes from Notechis scutatus, assembly GCF_049901735.1. Classification (NCBI taxonomy): domain Eukaryota; kingdom Metazoa; phylum Chordata; class Lepidosauria; order Squamata; family Elapidae; genus Notechis; species Notechis scutatus. The sequence goes on from NC_142013.1 coordinate 45,040,276, forward strand.
CTAGCAATTAGTGTTTTGGCCACAGAGTTCATCTGTGCTGCTGCTGGTGGGATTGGGCGTTGAGGTAGCGGTTGGTGTGTGTTTTCTTCTGGTATATGGTGTGTCCTAGTGTGCCATCTGTTTTTTTGTAAATTAGTACATCTAAGAATGGTAGTTGTTTGTTTGTTTCCATTTCCATGGTGAATTTGATTTTAGGGTGTGTGCAGTTTAGGTGTGTTAGGAAATTGTTTAGGTTTTCTTTTCCATGGGGCCAAATCACAAATGTGTCATCGATGTATCTTAACCATAGTTTGGGTTTGTGGGTGGCATTAGCTAGGGCTCTGGATTCAAATTCTTCCATGAACAGGTTTGCAATGATGGGTGACAGTGGTGGTCCCAGATAGATAGATAGATAGATAGATAGATAGATAGATAGATAGATAGATAGATAGATAGATGAGTTAAAATTTGTACATCACATATAGTAGTTTTCAAACATACTTTACTTTTACTTTGTGAAAATGCTCAGAATGTGTCCATATGATTTGAAACACTCAACCAATTTTCATTTTATTCTGAATAAAATATTTGCTAAAGTACCTATTTCTTCAGATTTCAATGTAATCAATACAATTCATAAGCATTGAGGCATTTATAAGCACTGACTGATCATATTTGGAACTTGGTTAATTACCACCCTCTTCAATTGCTATTTTTATGTCAGTAAGTCATTATGTTATCTTGTAATTTAAGATCAACAACTTAAAGCAAAGGGCTTAATTCAGGTTGATATCATTGATCAAATCTGGAATTTTTCAAGTTCTTGGGAAGATCTTGGGAATTCCTTTCTTAATATATTATTTGGTTTTGTAATTCCTTGGTTTGGAATTGCCATGTTCTCATGGAATTTCCTTTGAGGGTTTTTTTATGCATTGCACAGAGAGAGATTGGGAGGGGGGAATGAAAAAACTACATATTCGGCACTCATTCCTCTATGTTCACTTTCCTCTTAAGAGATGTCCCCCATACATACAGTCACAGAAAAACATATAAAATGCCTGTGTTGCATTCCACTTGCACTCAAAATGTTTAAGGGTAAATCAAGACAACAATTTATTTGATAGAAAAACATTCTGCAACAATTTCTGGTCAATTCCTTCAAGAACATGATGGCTTTAATCAATGGGGACTTGAAATAAGCTAAAAGAAAGTACTAAATGGAAATTGTTATTTCAGTAATAACAGCATATTAATAGTAAGAAATTTAAAAATAAAAACACAGAAGGAGCAAATACAGTATAATCTGGTGTGTTATGGCACACAATCTATTTTTCATTTAAACCATTTATCAAGAAAAGCATCCATATCTTTTGTTAGAGAAAAAAAAGGTTCCTGATGAACAGCAGCTAACAATATTTGAAGTGTTTTTCATAAACCCAACCCTGTTGGTCTCACATGCAAGTGAACCAAATCCTGCTTCACTTTTCAATATCAACCAGATTAGTTAGGTCACATAGCAGTGGGGTTCATTTTATAATCACAGTTCATAGGAAGGCTTTGAATGCTAATTTAAATTTCACTGCCAACACACATGGGGCACTGAATAAGTGAAAAAGCCACTTTGTTGTAGCAGTTAAAGTATAAGGCTAGAAATTGGAAGGCCATGAGTTTTAGTCCCTCTTTAAGCACAAAGCCAACTGGATGACCTTGAACTAGTCATTTTCCCTCAACCTAGGAAGGAGGCAGACCACTTCTACAATTCCTTGCCAAAAACATTCCAAGGATTTGTACCTCCTCATGTCCCTACAATTTTCCTATATCCCCACAGTTTTAGAAAACAGTGCCAGGAATTTAAAACAAATACAAATAAGCTAATGCATAAAAGAGGAA